>NW_020955547.1:56886-165322 GCF_003031625.1 Empidonax traillii | reverse complement strand
TGAAGACTTGTGTGCCCTTTGAGCATTTAAAAATGTCACCCTGTAGCACAGAGAGATATGCTGAAATTCTTCACTATTTCCAATTAAAATGCATCCTCACATCACTTCTGCTCACTGCATCTGATTAGTTATTATGTGTGGTGCCTTGATTGTGATGAAAGGCAACCAACAGGGAAACAGCAAAGAAAGGTTAACATGACAGTGCCTTTAGGATCTCCAGTAGTATCGCTCCAGAGTTAAAAATACTTTGATAAAAGACGAATCCAATAAATATATTGATTTCATTTTAGATTTGTTTCTTCAGTGTGCCTCACACTGAGGACTCAGTCTATTGGCTGTGCTGAAGGGAGGTAAAGGAAGGTGCTATGATATCACTGATGTTTCCTGTTTCCTTGTAAAAGTCACTTGTGGTCACTATAGATATCTTGTATTTACCTTCTACAATCTAGTTACAGAAGGAAAAAAGGCCACTCTGTGACAAAAAGATTGAAAACCTCAGGTGATAATGTCAGACAAGGGGCAAAATTGCTCCAAACACGATGGATGATGGAATCAAGCAGGCTGTAAATACCGTACAAGATTTTACAAAGCTGACTGAAAGACCTTTGAGTTACATTTTCATCCCAGGGTACTCCAATTCAGCATAGCTTTTTAAGGGGTGCTCTATTCATAGCAGAAAAAAAAGCTCTTTCAAAATGACTTACTGGAAGGTTTTTCCTATTATTCTTTTCTAGCCCCAAAAAGTTCTGAGATGCCATAAGTGAAAGTCACAGTATTTTAGATTTTCAAAGTCTACACCAACGTTTGGAGGCTTCTGCACTGCATTCCAGATTTTACTGGGGCTTCATTGTTGGGGAAGATGGTCTTTACAGCACACAGGAGTGAAAATTCATTCCAATAACCTTTTAAACAGTTATCAAAAGGCACAAAGAGTAGGATGATAAGTATGAAGGAACAACTTCCACTTCTGGAGGGAAAAATAAAGCAAGCTGAATAATGAAAAGAGATATTTACAAAGCAAGTTGAAGTTCAATGATTCAGATATTATTTTTCTCTTATTAATGTGATAATATTATTCATTGGTCATTGTTCATGAGCACTGAGGTGATTATTCAAAACTTTAATTTTTTTGTCATGTTATTTACTCTCAACTAATTATCTTTTTCCTTTTTTTAACACCTGTATAACTGGATCAGCAGAGTTGAGGCCATTTAATAGCTCAGAACAACACAAAAGTCCACTTGAGAAGCCTGGGATGAGATTTTTCAGCTGACTCATTCACATGCTGTTCCTAGCACTGACGTCAGAGGCCATTCCTTCATTTGTCTCAAAGAACAATAAGTTGAGAATACAGAAATAAAATCTACTTTTTAAGAAATTGCTTAGTAAATTATCCCAAAATCAGAGGCACCCCACTAAAGAAGGCCTACCATAATATTTCATTTCACCAGTTTATGGTTTTGATCTGTTAAGTTTCCGTGTAGGAATTACCTACTGTAATTCTTCTGTTTTCACTTTCAACCTAATTTATCTATGATATTTCTCAACACTTTTAAGAGAAACTCAAATGACTGTCAGACAATGTAACATAATCTCCTGGCTTCTGTTTCTGATTGGAATCTCCAGTTTCCCATGGTACCATATCCTGAGAACTTACTTTGAGTATTTGGATAATGAGACATCAGTAAAAATCCCTGGTATATAACTGATGTATGTACCAGAAATTCACACCCTTTCCTTAAAAATATACTTTTTTTAAAAAAAATTAAGCCTTTATTAATTCAGGGAAAAATGGCTTAAAAAATGTGAACTCTTAGGAATCCAATAACAAATGGAAAATAAAAGTGTTTCAACTTTCCCCACAAAAATCTAAATTACTTGTGCAATACCCAGGATCTAGCTCGTGACGTTTAGGTATTTAGTGGTGGTCAATTTACTCAAGTGACAAGCAGAAAGAAACCCAAGCCCATAGGAGTCACATGTTTTCTGAGAAAGCAAATGCACAGCACTGTGCAATACTTAACTCACAACATGACATTTACTGATATTTGTGAGGCAGCACCAATCCACCTTTTCTGTTGATTTCAGGGTAATTTAAGATTTTCTTCTCCTTTTATTTCTCACTGGCTCTTCTCACTGACAGCCAGCTTTGAGATTTAGTACCCACTTACTTATTATCTGAGAAAGAGACACAGCCTCAAATCACCGAGATCTACCTGTCACTAGCATTGCTGAAAAAATATAGTGAAAGAAAACAAAAGACTAAAAATAGCTTGTAGCAGTATAGAGGTTTATTACGTGAGTCTATTAATGGAGCAAGTAAAAAGAAAAAAATGTTTTACTTTATATGCCTTCTGTGTTGTTCTTCCAGTATAGCACATAATATAAATTCTCCCTTCTTGAATGAAAGCCAAGTAAACAACCATTATTTCTATGCCTAAAGAACCACTGTTTAGACAAACAATGGATTTCCACGGAACAGATATGCAAACCTATGGGAACAGCCGGGACTTTTGCTAGTGTATCTTCTCTATTAAGCAGCCTGCTTGCAGCGCTGCTTATTGCCTTTCCCTGGTATTTTCTAGGAAGGTCACAAGATTTGCAGAGATCTGCAATGACTGTTTAGGTTTAGCTCTAAAATGCTTTACTTGCATGATTATTTCATTTTCTTGCATACAAACCTCTATGGAAGTTGTCTTTTGTATTGTAGAATTTGTCCAGTGTAAAATCCTGGGGCATACCCCTATTTAAAAGATGATACACTTTATTAGCTTTCATTTAACATCTGCTTGAGCTGCAAACAGATTTTAAAAAAACCCACATTATGTAATTAGCTCTGATTTTATCGATTGCCTGTTGATGTGTGTTACTAACAGCAAATTTGATAAGCCTTGTGCAGGAAAGACTGCAAACATTGTACAAGAAATTTAGAAAGTGACTGCCACCCATAGACTAAAACCAACATAACACAATAGATGTGTGTAAGCAGCTACAGGACCAAGAATAGGAAACCACATCAGAAAGGCAAGAAGAGCTTCTCCAGATTTTCATTCTTGCAGATATTTACAAATGGCACCATGTAGAAACTGAACGGAAGCATGAAATTAAACACCCTTGAAATAATTTTATAAAGTTACAGATAGAGTAACTGCTAAGCTGAAAAAAAAGTCCATGTTTAAGCTGCCTTAAAGCTACAGTGTTAGATGGAAAAGACATTTTCAAAAGCACAAAATAAATTTAAAAGTGCTCTGCCCCGCATGTAAGGCTTGCCTTTAAAACAAATAAACAAAGAAATGTGTCTGAGCTGTATTCTTGGTATGCCAATACAACAACAGTCATACAGTGAGTGCTCTGGGCATTTAAAATGTCCTTTCTGCACACCCTTTACTTGAACATGCCCACACAGTGTGTCAGCATAGGCCTCTGCTCACCTCCAAGACCCTTCATGTGCAGCACGACAGAAGCACACGGGCAACACGGCTGTTGCATGGATCAACGTCTGAACAAGTCATGTTCCAGCTAAGCACAAAGCTGGTCTGGGCAAGGGAAAGCTTTTCACACAGCCCTCTCCTCAGCTGGTACTGATGTCTTACAGTGCCACAGCCTTTAGTTCTCTTGCTGTCAGAGCACGCAAACAGGGGGTTAATCAGCCGTGGGGAAAAGTGGGTTATTCAATCCAAAATTTCCAGGCACTTCTGCTGTGAGCTTGAGAAAGTCTATCTTGTAAAGATGAAAGCTGGAAGAAGAGATAAGAAGGTTTTCTCTAGCTTTGATTAGAGTAGACACTGATAGGCTCTCTAAGCTTTAAAATTTTATATAAAAGTGCTATTGTGCCAATGATACAAATGATTTTGGAGAGATATCCCATTTCAGTCTTTATTTCAGAATGTTTATGAATGATGTATCACAGTAGGAAAAATTAGGGAAGGGTGGTCTTAGCAGAAATATGCTCTCTAGAAGCAAGTGGAAAATCTGTATAGAACAAAGAAACACCAGCTTCTCTTTGTTTTAAGTCATATGTCCAAGATGAGCTTGGATGGAAAACACTGGACATAGTTTTCAGGATGCTTTTCAAAACATTTAACAGCAGAACAGAATACTAAAGAGTTGATATGGAGAGGGGGTAGGTAAATAATTACAGTGGTAAATGAACATTTTTTTGCACAGTTTCACTTTTCATGGATCAGTAAAAATTACACCAAGCTTTACATGGCATATCAAGTAGATTTTAATTCCCCGGGTCTGATCCCTAGGGTAGTTCTTTTCTTTTTCCTCTTATTTAGAGACCAGATGATTTGTATCAGAATTTACATCAGAAAGGGATCTTACATGATACATAGTGTTTAGGATTCAAATATGCCACGGGCTCTACCCTTCCTGGAGGATATAGTGTTATTATTCTGTAGTAATAATAATGGTGATAGGAGCATAATGGGAAGGGGAGAGATATGTAAACTGATCTGGACTTTGTGATTTTGTTGGAAATTTAGTGCAAGGTGACAGCTAGTAAGAAAGACCTCCTATCACCCTGGACAGAAATTACCCTCACGGCTCGCAGACAGCTAATAACTTGGGCAAAATGAACTGATGATCCCTGTACACTGTCCAGTGACAGATGATTCACTTCACACAGTCATCAGTAGTTGGTACAAGAGCAACCGTAAGTTTGGTCACGGTGCAAAAAACATCACACCACCAGCTTTTATAGTGCTTTTAGTCCTTCCTCTGTCCAGCTTTACCACTACATCTCCTGTGCAATTGCAGTCACCTAGTGAATTTGATTCCTACACAGTAGGCTCCTCTGAATTGTGATCAATGTAAATAAGCCCTTGGCCTATAAAAAGGCACTGGGAGCAAAAACAAAGGAAAAAAAAAAAAAACAAACCCACATTTAAGGCTCATTTCAAAGATATAGGTTGAAAACTGAAATAATATACTGAATTTAAACACCATGGAATATTCCCCTGTGAAATTCATGGGTACTTTAGCTTTTAGTTTTCTCCTAATCCTTATTTGAAACTTCCCATTAAGAAATAAGGCTCAGAAATTCCCACCTGTTAGCAGCGTGTCAAAGAGAACTACAGAAACATAAGCTGATATCTCCATTAAAGAACAAGCATTTTCCTTCAAATTCTCAACTGTCACTTCCTTTGGAGATGCTATTCCCTGACAAGCTGGCCTAGTGAACATACAGATTCTCAATTAAGTCTTCTCACTGGGGAGTAATTCTACTGCCAGGTATACCATCCCCTGTATGTTCATTTGGACAACTGTATTCTATCATGTCCAGTGCTTGTCAATTCTATGTTTGACAAGAATGTCTGTTGTACAAATATTGCATAGATCCCTTGTAACATACATTTAGTCTTTCCCTTGCAACAGCTCTAACTTTACCCAAATCCAAAAATGGCATTGCTCTATTTCCACTGCCCATTTGATTCTTAACTGTCCAAACTGAATTATAACTTAGAGAGAGCAGCTTTAATTGTACACCAGCTAGGGGACACACATGAAATTCAGAAGCTTTACCTTGTATATCAAGAGGGAAAGTTTGCCCTAAATGACTGTTGAGCTTTCTAGTATTGTGCAAATGTGGCACGTGACACATCAATTCCTGAGATGTATTTCTCCTGTCACATTGTAAAGCCAACGGTGACATAAGTCCAAACAAATTAAGTGTTGTCAACTGAGTTCGCTTTTTGCCATTGCAGTGCTTCTGAATGTAGATCAGGCTACACATCCTTGAGGTACCAGTATGCCCACTATATTTGTGGAAATAACTCTCATTTTATCCTCTGCAATTTCAGTGTCCTTAATCTAACTTGCAGGCAGCAAGTACAAATCAACTGTGCTAGCCAGAAAGTATTCTGCTTGGAAATGGAATATATTTAAAAAGTGGAAAGTGGGATTATACACATTTTTACAGACGCAAAAGTTCACTCAGTGATCATTTTCAGGCTAATGCATAAGAAAGTCTTTCTTCTGCAACAAAATATGTTGAACTTGTAAGTGACCCAAAAGAGAGCTACGAGCCACTAAGATTTTTCTCAGAAACTAGATATTGCTCACATTTGGGTTATTCTAAGCACTCTACTGTCGCAAGATCGCATGTCTTCAAAACACATTAAACTATAGCCAAAAGGGACCACTTATTTTGTATGCAGAGTATGATATATGTTTCATTTCTGCTTGCATAAATCTTCATGCAATAAAGGCAGAAAAACAATACAGCAGAGTAGTTGGGGTAGGAGAAGCAGCTCTGACGTGTCAAAGGGGAAGGTTTGGGGAGTAGTACTGGCCTCTGAACTGCTGCTGACAACTGGTGCAAATGCAGGGTTGTTCCTTCTCCCTGCAGTACCGTAGCACTCCAAGGGCTGGTGCATCACCTATCATCCTTCTCTACAAAAGGGCAGAGGTGAAGCAGTAGCTGCGATACCTGGCTATGCAGAAACTGGGGACTGCAGATAACACTTTTCTTTCACAAAAAGAACCTCTGGCTGTTCTTCAAGCCACGTATACACATGCAGAGATACAGGAACAGGCTGTATCCGGTTTTGAAAGGCAGATCATCTTCTTGGTTTAAACACTGGCAGAAGAGAAGAAACAATTGACTGTGCTGATGATGAGTAAGCAGTAGAGAGCACAAAGCAATCTAGACATGGAGGATAACCAGAGCAAACTATGTGATTAAGGAGCTAGCAGCCTCCTTGTATCATACTCCCCAAAACAGCAACACAGAGCTAATTCCTGTTCCAGGAAGGTGTATGTGTAATTTTTGAGGTATTTTTATTTAAAAAGAATGCCTGGAAACAAATTTTTAAAGAACCTACCCAGAGCTGAGGCAGTCCACTGGTCCCCAGTGTGACCACTCCTTGATTTAGTCAACCAGCACAAGGGGTGCAGATCTTAAAGTATCACTGAAGCCATAAGCTCAGTCTTTAGGCAGACAATGCCTTGTGGCCTCAGTGTGCAAAGCACTAACATATCAGCTAAACAGCAGAAACAGGTTTCTGAAGTTTTTTTCACCCAAGAGATTGCCAGAGCTGAAGAGCATTTAAAGTGGGGGGCTGGAGACAGGACAGGAAATGAACAAATGACAGGGCAGGCCTACAAAGCAGTTCCCTCTGAGAACAAGTCCACAAATGTAACAATTTCCCAAGACAGCATTTGTAATACACCATGTATAAGACAGGCTATATATCAACCCCAGCCTACCTCTACAGGAAACATTTTGTTTCATGGTACATTTAGCTAATACTGAATTATAATTGAGCTTGTGTGATACTACCTATTATGCAAATACATTCATTATGATTCATAGTATTACAATAGGTAGTAAATGAATTGATAATTATATGACACTTAAAATAAATAGGATAACACTTTGTAGAATCACAGCTATGTGTTACTTTTTACAACACATTATGCTCATATCCTATGTCTACCATAGACTGTAAGAGGTCTGAAGTAGAGTGGCAATGCAGTATCTGCAACAAATTGACTGCAGTGTGCTTCCTCTTTATTAGCAAGAAAATGCTACTATGTGTTTTAGACGCAATTAAGATATTTAATTAGCAAGATGACTGAGTATTTTTGATGTCTTATCATCCAGTTGTTGACCACAGGGAACCTCACAGGATATTTCAGTTAACATGAACTAGGTGACATTTTGACCCTCTGAGAAGGTAACTACATCCATGCAGAAAACTCCATATAGCATTCTATAGCACAGGCATTGTTTAAAACCACTATCAGATAAAAAGCAGAATGAAATAAAGCTGTTCCTGGATTTCACATCAGGTTACTACCCTACCTATCCAAATAATACAAATTTGGAGACTGAAAGTCGGGAATTAGTGGGTGGAAGGCCTGTTTTTAATCAAGGGATGATGTAAAACTGAATCTACAACTCCACCAAACTGTTGACAAATCATAAAATTACTTGGGAGAAAAAGATGTGGTGTCTTTTCCTAAATGGCAAAAGCTGGACCAGTGACAAATTCTATTCAATTTCTTTGGGGGAACAAAATAAGGAATGACAAAATAAATGTAGCTGCAGCAGGACAGCACAGGTACACTAAAGAAGATTTCAGCAGTGCTGAGACATAGAGGCAGCCTCTGCTGCACTGACCGGGCAGATAAATAAAGAACTTCACTTTCCATCCCAACGAAGCTGGCTGCTTTTGCAAGTGTAGGCTATACATTTAACTTAAGGAGACACTACAATTAGCCATCCAAAACCAAAGACCATCTGTCCTCAATGACTGAATTTGTCTCGTTTCCCATGCTTGCTGCAAAGCACTTTGGTACAATTTGAAAAATTTTAAATTATCTTGACTCTTACTGTTGGAAAAATAAATGTTAAACAGAAACATCTAATTCCTAACATCAGAAACGCATCAGAAATACCAGATCAAACGCTGATTTATCCTGTCACTGAATGGGAACAAATTCCAACAACTTTTCTATGAGTGAACTTTCCAAGGTCTTTCTGACTAATTCATCTCTCATTTCACAGTAACAACAACTGTCCAGATTTTTACATGAAAAGAAAACAAAATATAGGAAGTTTGCAGCCCTCTCTATTTCTGAGGCTAACTGATATACAGGACCTGAAACATTTTGAATAATCTGTCAAGTGTTTTGTTCATTTTGCAGCTCTCAGCAATTTTAAATTAATAGTGTGCTCTAGCAGTTTCATACATTTTCTAATTGGGTTCAGATCCCTCTCCCTCTCCTGAAAATATGTGTAGGTGAAGCACCTTGCTTCTGGTCCTTTAATAAAGATCATCACTGTTGATTTCCCATATGGCCATCTGAAATGGTTGAAGACAGACAACTAAACTGGCAATCAGAAAGCAATCAATGGAGGTTAGTACAACATCTGTCTTCCCATCTTTTCCTTAGACAATGTGCACTATCTAAAGACACATCACCAGATGAAACTTAGCCCCAGTTAAGTGTTTTATGGAAAAATAAAAGAGCCAATTGAAGATGCTTATTATTTTAAGAAGTAATAACAAGGGAAAGTACATTTTAAAGTGCTTTAAAGTGCATCTTAAGTAAAACATTGCCCCGAATTTGCTACTTCAGAGGTGCAGCACCTTGATGGTGTGCCAAAAAGTGACTGTGAGACTTGCCCAGAACATGTTTGAAAATGGAAACCAAATGGCTTGGTTGCTTTCATCAGCTTAAAGTAGATACATGTCAAGCCCAAGCCAGATTATAAGTAGAAAGTGTAAATTGCATTTTAAAATTCCTTTTCTAAGTAATTTAAGGGGTTAGAATATAAGTTAAGATATTTTAATGTACATTTCAATCCTCACATAAAGCTTCAAGACCTGTTTTGGTAATGAAATCTCATCACTTCTCCTCAGAAGACTGGTGTGGCAAGCACAGACCACAGCAAAATGAAATGTCCAGTTGCACTAGCCAGAGAGAGAATATACATGTGGAGAGCTCTTGCTCCCTCTATAGCCATCTGCAGAAAACAAACAAAAAAATAAAAATAGCCCTATAGCCCTACTCTACTCTAGCTTGTAGAAGCTATTTGAATCTAAAGCCTCAGAAGACCAAGGTGCAGTTTCATGATCTCAATATAATCTTTTAATTTAATTTAATTTAATACAGTCTTCTAATAAACAGAATTTCACAGAGACATTCAACAAAAATTATTTAGAAAGCTCATGAAAAGGTCAAGTGTATTTGTTTTTTGTAAATGCAGATTCAATAACAACTGGGAAGTTGATACTGCTCATTTCTGAATTCCTGTGAACACTGTGACTTTAAAAGCTTCAGTCAACAGGTTATTATTAATTATTTCCTATTTTGCCTACATGAGGTAGGAGGAAGGAGGTAGAAGGAAAATGGAGTAAAGTAAAGCAAAACACAGAGTACTATGTGAACAGAAAGACAAAGAGAGAGAGAAAAAAAGAAAAACTACATAAAAGCATAATAAGAGTAACACAGAGAAGAAAATAATCTACTTGTAAACAAGTGATCTACATAGTGTCTGCTGATGCCAACTCCTCTTGTGGTCAATATTCCTCTATGTTTAATTCTATACATAAGATACAGTTTCTAAATAAAAATCTATTTGAAAACTATCTTTGAAAAGAATAACACTTAAATTAACATACACTAAGACACTAAAAACTCATGATGAAGTCTAAAATGTATTTGAGAGCTTCCCACACTCACTTGGCACAGGGGCAGGCAAGAAGACACCTTGCACACTATAATCTCCCTAAATCCCAGGACTTCTGAGGAGCTGGGAATGTGAGTAGAAAGGTGAAAATTATTGCAACTGTTTTTAACTCAGAAAGTAGCTAAAGAACTCAAGAAAGAAGTATTTCAACTTTGGTTCACCCCCAAAATAGGATGTGCGGTTTATTTTAAGAGTTATTTTAAACAGAAACCTTTATGGTCCTGACACTATTCAGGTAATAACTCATATGTTAAGTAGATCAGAGATTTCTTCTCTTCACGTAATTTGACAAAACACCAAAGTCTTGTGAAATAATACATGCTCTAGTTGAAAGTGGTTGGAAAACCTAGAGTAAACATTTGCTGTTCCTTCCAGAAGTTTGTCTAAAAATGAAGTTTTATGAGCATGTGACCTTCCTCCCACTCCTGAACATTTTTACAGCAGCATCAAAGGTTTGGCCCAGACAAGGAGATGAAAATAGAGAGAAGTGATGTTTTGTGACATCCATGGCCTTATGTCTGCTGCTTACAGCTTCCATCTGAGATTTATACGCTAAGCCAAAGAGGTAATTAAGGAACAATTAAATTAAGCTTTATAAAAGGTGATGAAAATGGCAGTAAAGCAGCAGCAAACTACAGCACTGCAGACAACATAACATAAAACAGCATTTGGAGCACACTGCAATGAACCTACTTCCTCATCTCGTGATGCCACCATAGACAGTGAGTCAGTAAAGACCTGTGCTAGCACCCATTTTAGGAAGGCCCACAGTCAGATTTGGCCCTCAGACAAGGTTCTTTGTCCCCATGTTAGTTTGTGAAAGAGGAGCCTAAGCAATCTGCCATGCCAGGAGCAATTACCAGAGTCAATGGCTGATGACCAGAAATGCCCCACCAAAGGCCTCGAGGTGAGACAGCCGAGTAGGCAATGGTCTGTCTAAACCAAGCTATATGAAAAGCCCAAGAGCCAGGCAGGACTTGGCCTTCGCCTGGTAAGATATGCAGGTACCTGCAGAAATGCCAAGGTAGTGGAAAGAATTTAAAAAAAAGTTTATTTAGAAGGCCAGAACCCAAAAAACCTAACGTGAGGTTTGCACACCAGGCCTCAGGGAGGGAAAGGTGAGCTCCTGCCTCTCAGGGCCCCTTTTATCATCTCTGTTTCTCCCTCACCTTCCCAAGACCTCTCTGTATGCCTGTTAGGGCTATCTCTCCCCTCTCATATATCAGAGAGCCTAAGAACTTCTCTTGCTATATGGGGCGGGGAGAAGAAAGCATTGAAACTTCCTTTGAGAAAGAGTTACCATTTAGGCAGAAAGCCTTCTTAGCAAAAACCAAGTCCCTGAGTTTTCACTACAAATTCTTCTGAGATGGTATCTATCCCTACACCATGTTGCTGGCATCGACATTTAAAGCAAGAAAAGAAACCAACAGACTAAATGCAAAGGACAACAAAGAGTGTGAAGAACGGAAAGTGCAGGGGGATTTCCTTCCATACAAACCATAAATCAGGTTTGGGGAATTTGCAGCAAAAGAAGGATTACCCTCACAAGATGTCTGGACAAAGTGGGAGATCCTCTCCTTCAAGACTGAGATAACTGATGGAAGATAGAGTCACCCTGGTATGTTTTTTAGGCTATTCAGGAGATGAGTGCAATGCACAGAGGGTGACAGCTGTACCATGCCATTCCTGTCATCTATGTTCATTTTTCTTTTAAGTTTTTATTCATTTACCAAAAAGCAGAAGAGAGTAGTTATTTTATTGCAGTAAAACTAGGAGGTGAAAGAGTATAAAATGAATTCATTCTGTAATATTAGTCATTTATCATTTATATGAAGTGTGTAATTGCCAAAGCCTGCTAACAGATTGCAGGTCAATAGGGCCAAAATGCAGATGAAGCTGACAATGCAAAGTGGCATCCTCTTAGTCTCTTCAGAGGAAAACTTAGTCTCCTCAGAGAACAACTCATGGTGTTCATCCATAATAACCTAATTTGAAAACTCAGGACAAGATGCAGCTGCCAATGTAAAGCAGCATCTCCTTAATATCTTGGGGACCGATGCTGCTTTACACCAGCTGCTGCTTCTGGCCCCTTGTTTCGCAGAATAAAATGGTCCTAATGAGTTCCCAAGTATTTGTCACTGGAGAAAACTTCCCCTGAGTCACTTCTTTCACAATTTTCTTGCAAATGTTGTAGGCAAAGGTAACCAGGCCCTGGTTTAAGGCTCTCAGAATGTCATTAGAGACAATCCGCAGCTTCCAGTCCCCACAGGACAGCAGATTTGCCTGTCACAACAATCAGGAAGAGAGTTGCAAAATTTCCTCCTGTGACTTGGCAGGAGAAGGCACGGCTATGAGCAATGTGCCAATTGGAGGATACGCTGTACCTTGCAGGGACTCAGAGCTGTCAGACACCAAGCAATTGCCCAGAGCTCAAAACCATGATGGGATGCTTCAGCTAAACCTCTTGGGGGCAATAAAGATGAAGTGTTGTCTTGTCAGAGCAGATTCACACTGCAATTCAGTGTGACAGCAGCATGTTCAAGCACATCTGAGCAAGCGTGATACCAGTCATCAATGGTGGACTTCTCACCAGAACCAACATCCCAAATAAGCAGGTACTGCACATATTGAGCTTCACTCCTAATGGTTGCCCAGGTAGCTTAACTCTGGGCTTTCACTGGAGACCTGTTCTGGGACAGGGCATTTGCACTTGGCTCTGACTATAGAGCTACACAGCATTTTCTTTCATCTCCCAATGGCTGAGTGTATATAAGTATAAATCTCCTGTGTAAAAACAAACCAAAGAAAATAGGTTTAAAAAAAAAAGAAAGAAAAACGAGAAAAGATAATCCCCGTCTTCTATTGAAAATAACTCTTAAGGCTGCTTCCACTTTAAAGAGTTTTCAAATACCAAGAGTGTGAACAGTTAAAGAAATAAGTAGCCAAAAAATTATATTTGCAATTAAAGGGAAATTGCAGGAAAAGGCACATATTAAAGGTAGTTATTGTATCTTCTCTAAAATATACAGGCAGCATGTTAAACATATCAAATGATTAAGTATTGAAGCCAGCTATGCACATTCGTGCAGATACAAACTAGAAATGTTCTTCTCTGCAGGATATTCAGTTGCCACTGCGTAGAGACATATTAATAAAAGGAAAGCAAGCAAGCAAGGAACACTGGCAGACTGAGTAGAACAATGACACCAGTCTAAAATTCAGAGATGCAATCAGTCCTTGCAGATTTTCATTGGCTTTCTGACGCTCTCCACTGAAATCTTAATTGTGCAGGATAACATTTATTTTTTCTATTACATTGCTATTTTTGTTTATCTCAGCAGATATGAATATTTACACTAACATTACTCACACAAAACCTACATTTTAAAAGGTAAATATTGCAAGGACCAAAGGAATGTGCTGAGCAGTTTTTGTTTGCATTAATCCACTCTGGTTTAATCTCTGTTATCATTCTCGGAGTTCCCTTCACAGCAATTACCTGCTTAACATTAGTAGCCTTTTACTTTATTTAAATTATGGGATAAATAAGGTTGAAGCCAAAGAAATACACCTGCAATTCATGTTTGGATTAATTCAGAGTGTGAATAACTACACAGGATCAGCAGAACTCAGTCTTCCCATATTAAAAAGAGGCAAAAGAGCATTGGAAAGTGTTTCCCCAATACCCCCTAATGCCGTGGCATGAAGAATGAAGAGGTCCCTTCTCAGACAAACATCTGGATACTTTGGAGGCCTAGTCTCCAGCTACCTGTGGCTACACTGAATACTATTCCAACTGCAAGGAGGTCCCACTTCCATACTTCTGTTTGCTGCTCATCTGATAGTTCATCTATTGCCAACTTCCTGATCAAAACATGACATCATGGGCTCCCGGGAGCTGGGGGTGTCTTTGTATCAGTCACTCAACAGAGTCTTACGTAGCAGGGCTTTGGACACCAACACCAGAGACAATAATATTGATAATTTTTCCTATTGCCTAGATGTGGTGGTAATGGTTGTGTTATACAGAGGGAGATAGACTGACCTTCAGTCTTTACAACGTCTTCACAAACAGGCAGGTAGACTGGGATATGAAGCTCTTCCAAAATGTCAATTTCACCCAATTGGAATTGGACCTCTGCAAAATCAATGCACCTTGGATAGACTTGTTGCAGTTTCACTGTCTTTACTGATTTATGCTGAAGCATTTCACCTCTACAGTGATACTCTTTGATTTACTCACGAATTTAATTCCTGTCTTATTTAATGACCATCTCAAGCAATTCCTTTTTGTATTTCTCACCTAATTCACACTTGACCTTTTCCAGATTTCCTTCCTTACAGCAATAAGCGCACTTCAAAACATTTAGCAATCAAAGCAAATAAGCTCCCAGGAGCTTTCCTAAACTTAGTTTCATTTCTCCAAGACTGTTACAAGAATCCAATATCCCAGACAGAGCTTCCTTTCTTTCCCAGTGGCCTTCTCCATCATAAAATTCAGAACCGTTGGTGAAAAAACAAGCAAGTTTCTATGTGCATTTGGTATCTATAGAGTTTCTCCCACAGAGGTCCACAGGTACCCTCTCTCACTCCCTCCAATTTCATATCTCCAAGAGGACAGTCAAAGCATAGTTTAGCATTGACAGGGTACTTCTATGCTCTACAGTAAGCCTTCTTTCTCAGATACATTTAATAAGTAAATGTCATGTACATACTGGACAAGTAAGCTGTGACACAGTAATCATTGAAGCAAAGCAAATTTAGATATCATAAAATGGTTTGGGTTAGAAGGGACCCTAAAGATCATCTGAGTGCCAAAGCTCTCACCACAGGCAGGTATCATCAAATACAGTCCTTCATTTTGCAACATAGCTAAGCATTAACACATCTAAAGTACTGGGATTTAGCAGTATGGGGGGAAAACAGAGCTAGATCCTACTATTACTTAATTAGAGCATACTATCTTAGCCAAAATGATAATACCAGTGTGACCTACTAAAGGAAACATACAGCGAGGGGCAGGGATATACTGTGGCTTCAGAGCAGTATTGACTCCTCTGCATTAAGTCTCTTAACTATTATGAAACAGATGCAAATAGCTACTGAAATACAATAGCACCTCTGTACCCACCATTAAGAAATGTGAGACAGTCAAACGGTTTCAGGCAAGTGACTTATTTTTCATGATTGCTGCATTTGAATAAATTACTCTCAAAAGTCAACTACAGCCCAGCAATATGAACAACTATCTGTACTAACAGGTTGACCACTTTTAATTCAAACACTGCAGTGAAAGTGCCTCCATTTCCTAGGTTACAGGCTTCTAGGCAATAGTCATCATATACACCAGCACCTGAACACTATATGTATATGACACAAACACAATACTCCACTAGAAGTAAGCGACTGCCTGTTTCAAATCCCTTGTTGCAAACAACATGGCATTTCTGTTCATCCATCACTGCATAACTACTAAAGAAACCTAAATACACTGCATGTCATTGCTTCTGCCTTCCTTCAGTTATAGCAATCAAAATCAAAAGGCATTTCCTTATCATAAATCAGACTCAATGCATTAATTTTGTGTTGTTCTTGAAGACAGCAGCCAGACCTACTGGGAGACTGAGAAAATATATTTTGCCATTAAGTGTATAGCAAGGACTGAAAACTAGAAAAGGAACAAGGTGACTTCAGTGTTGATTAGACAATCAGCCAGGGCTTATGAAGAGTTAGCAAATCTAAAGTAATGCAAAAGTAATCAAACTAAATACAGATGAGTGCTGCACACCTCAGTGGAGTCCAACAGCTGGTGTTCTAGCCCACAGTCAGATATTGTATAAAACTGTCCTCACATGAATAAGTATGCATAAAGGCTGTCTTTCACACACAGCAAGCACTGTCTAGGGACTGGGCAATTAATTGTGGTGGGAACCTGTGAAATCTGAAAATACCACTGTAGGAATAGATTCATTTCCAGAAGAATCTGTAACGAGAAGTCAGAACTAGGTTTTCGCTGGGAAGGCTTTCTGCCTTAATGGTAACTCTTTCTCAAAGGCAGGTTCAATGCTTTGCTCCCCCCACCCCTGCATAGCAAAAGAAGTTCTCAGCCTTGCTCTCTGGTATGCAGAAATATAACATGTTTGCAGACCTGTGTAAGATCTCCTCGGGCCAGAGAGGGTCAAGGAGGAGAGAGAAGGTACAAAAAGCCTTGGAGGAGGTGGGGCATTGCCTTTTGCCTCTGGAGGCCCAATGCGTGCAACATCCTAAAAAAGTGGTCCTTGCATCTGAAAGAAACTTTTTTTTAATCCTTCCACTGCCTTGGCAATCTTGGAAGAATACCTCCATATGTTTACCTTACAACCACACTTAGAAATACAAACACAGGAGCTCACAGTCTTTGAGCACTGAATTGAGCACTGTACATGGATATCTGGGACTTACTGTGGTTATCAGCACATGAATATCTGTCTCATTGCTGCTCTGAGACGATACAACGTTACACCGCAGTCTCAGGAGGGGAAAAACCAGTGATGGGTTTGGAGTCAGATTCTGGCTGCTTAATTTTGTACGCCTGGCCATGGACATGGGGTCAAAGTTTATCAAATAGTTTTGAACAAGGGTCAGGGATGTAACTGTATAATTCTGTCATGAATTCTTTACAGAGTTCAGAAAGTCCACCTCTAGCATACAGGCAGCATGTTAAGACATAAACAGTTCCTGTCTTTTAAATCGAGGGATATCAGGGCATGAGCTTCCCTGAACTGGAATTATAACCTAGTACCAAGACCCCACACAAAAAACTAAGGTAGCTGAAGATTCTTAATCAAATGCATGTTAAAAAAAATTACTGTGTTTCAATTTCTAGACCTTCCCACTTCACACAGGTTCTGCTAGCAATACTCTTTTCTTATGGTTATTGTCAAAGGATCACAGGATATGCTGAGTTGAAAGGAACCCACAGGGATCATTGAGTCCAACTCCAGGCACCACACAGGACCATCCCCAAGAGTCACACCATGTGCATTGTCCAAACACTTCTTGAACTCTGTCAGGCTTGGTGCTGTGACCACTTCTCTGGGAAGCCTGTTTTAGTGCCCAACCACTCTCTGGGTGAAGAATCTTTTTCTAATACCCAGCCTAAACCTCCGCTGGCACAACTTTAGCCCACTCCCTCAGATTTTGTCACTGGTCATCACAGAGACAAGATCAGTGCCTGCCCCTCATCTTTCCCTCAGGAGGAAGTCGTAACTGCAATGAGGTCTCCCCTCATTCTTCTTCTCTCCAGGCTGATCAGACCAAGTGGCCTCAGCCGCTCCTCACACGGCTTCCCCTCAAGGCCCTTCACCATCTTTGTTGCCCTCCTTTGGACACTGTCTAAGAGCTTAATACCTTTCTTGTATTGCAGTGCCCAAGACTGCACACAATATTCAAGGTGGGGCTGTACCAGTACAGAGCAGAGCAGGACGATCCCCTCCCTTGACCAGCTGGCGATGCTTTGCCGGATGCACTTCCCATTGACCAGGACCTCCAGCTCCCTTTCCTTGACACTGCTTTCCAGCATCTCACTCCCCAGTTTGTATGAAACTTAGGGGTTGCCCCATCCCAGGTGAAGAATTCGGTACTTTCCCTTGCTGAACTTCATATGGTTGGTGATTGCCCAGTCCTCTCATTTGTCCAGGTCTCTCTGCAGGGCCTCCCTGCCTTCCAGGGAGTCAACAGCTCCTCCCAGTTTTGTGTCATCTGAAAACTTGCTTAGTATTCCTTCCAGTCCTGTGTCCAAGTAATTTATGAAGATATTGGAGAGCACAGGGCCCAAGATGGATCCCTGTGGAACGGCACTACTGACAGGTCACCAGTCTGATGTTACCCTTTGTGGTGGATCAGTGAGCCACTTGCTCACCCACCGCATAATGTGTTGTGATTTACAACAAAACACTGTAAACCAAAATCTTTTCACACTTGGACATGTTACTACAGTATGTTTCAGGATTTGAATTTACAGGATTGTCTCATGATCTTAATTCTTTAGGTTGTACAGCCACTTCATCTGCTGCAGTGAACAGTGAAGACAGAGACTCCCAGGAGGAGTTACAGTAAGTCAGCATAAGGGGAGACAGGGGAAATTTTTATACATGTTCTTTCATCCAAGAGACAACACATATGGGTATTAAATGTTCACAATAGAGGTTAAAAAATATGATTGTTCTGTGTTTCTCACCATTGATCATCCAGGACTCTTTACATTCCACCTTAAATACATTTACCCAGATTATTAGAGTGAAGTCAGCTTCAAAATTTTAGAAGCCAGCAAAAATAAAGCCTCAGTAAAACACATTCCACAATGATATGTCTAAAGCAAGTTACTTGTTTCTAGTGGGTTTCTACACATCTCAGTTAACAATCTTCTTTCTCCTTACCCAGTACTTCACCCAATCAAAAGTAAAGGTGCAAAAGAAAGAATACATCCTGGCATTTCATGTGTGAGTGGTGAAAGATAAAGGCAGATGATGAAGGTGTCCATGGCTCCCACAGCCAAATATTTAGCAGTATTGCATAATTCCTACAAAAAGGAAGGTGGCATGAAAGCAAGTATAATCTTTGACTCCAAACAAACTTTCTTTCACAGAAAAGTAATCCACAAAAGCAGTAAACACTTTCCTCACTAATAGTACAATATTAGTATAATATTACAAACACTAATAGTAATATTTTCATGCTTAGAAGTGCTTGGTTTTATCTCAGCAAAACTAGATCAACAATTTACAGTAACTCTTGTAATTTTGGTAAAAACCTTATTGAAAGGTAAAAATCTTGCACTCTGACAGGAGTTTGCAAAAAAACTTTAGAAGCTAATGACATGAATTTACCAACTTTTCATTGCAATCAGCCTGAATTTATACCATGTATAGGTGACCAGACATTGTGCCAGGAAAACATTCCTGAAGAGCAGTACTTCAAAAACATAAGATTTTTGCACTCTCCTTTATAGGAAGAAATTAAAATATTACCAAGCATGAATGGAAATCAGGAAAAGAGGATTGATATAAAAGAACACCATGGCCTTTTCAAAAACCCTTTCTCTAGTTGGAATACAGTAATGGCTGGAAAATTTGTATGTGTTTGGAATACAACCCATGTAGGGACACTAATACACAGAGTCTGTAAAATGTATTCTAATGACATAATTTTAAACAGTCAGGACCTAAATATTACTGAAGAATATTACTTCCAAGAGCTTTTCTAAATAGCTTCTTTGCCTTCACCAAATTAATTAGAGAAAAACAGCCACTGATTCCTAGAGAAAATAAGTTACCAAATTTTAAACAGGTCATTAAAGGCCTTCAGTGCCTGGAGAGGGCTCTGTCCCATTCACCCTTACTGCTACGTGAGGATCTGTTTGATACCACTTTGGCTTTTGCACATATGGTCCTAAAAGGCACCACAGGGGGAAGAGCATGAGGATGAAGGAGTGTGGAGAGGCACTGTTATGAACTGCCTGAAACCCCTTCCCCATCCCTCTGCAGGACTTTGAGGCAGGTAGGGTAGAGACACTGGGAAAGAAAGAATTGAAGCTGCACCTAGGAAGAAGGGCAGGGGCAAGAAGGTGTTTTCTCATCCTCCTACTCCATTTTTAATTGGCAACAAATTAAATTAATCTTCTCTAAGTCAAGTCCATTTTGCCTGTGACCATAATTGGTAAAATGATCTCACAGTCCTTATCTTGACCCACAAGTTTTTGCATTGTATTTTCTATCCCTGTCTGAGGAGACAGAGGGAGAAATGCCGAGTGGGTGTCTGGCAGCCAACCAAGGACGACCCACCATGAAAACAAAGAGATTGTCTACCATGCCTTAAAAGCCTTACTAACCAAAGAACAGAATCTGATTTATTCCTAAAATTACAATCAACTTGATTCTTCTGCCACATAATTTTTAATACTCTTACACAATGTCAGAGTATAAATTTGGTCACAGTGTTCTTTTTCACACTGTGGACTGGTCCAGTCAAAAGAATTAAATATGAAGAGGTTGCACAGATCCTTTTTTCAGGCACTAAATACTTTCAGATCATGACTTAGGCTGTGAGACAGATTATCAGATGGCTAATTCCTTCTCATGTGAATATAAACTCTCAAACTGAACTGCTGGAGTGAAAACTGAACTGCAGCTTTTGTACCTTTTATTTATGTAAGTTATGGTAATTAATTTAACTTGAAAAGGTCATAAAAAAGAAATACTACATAAAGTGTACACTATGGTTGCAGATACATACTTGTGAACCCTCCAAACACGTAGTTTCAGATCATGTCTGAGTTTAAAAGTTCAGAAGTTATATATGCAAAGGAGTGTTAGGGCAGCTGTTTCCCAAGCAGTTTGGAGTCTGGCTGACACAGAATCTGACCTTTGAGAGAAAACTCTTCATAGTTTGAAGCGTACCTATTTCAGAGGCAACAATACAAAGCACATGGATTCAAACCACAATAACAACAGATCCTTGGCAGCTCCTTCTCAGCTATTCAAAGGAACAAGAATTCCACAAAGCTTATCCTCTCTCAAAAGCATGACTTAGCAACAAAACTCAGAGAAGTGGTGACTAGGTGACAGACTCAAAAAACAAGACCAACAGAAGTGCAAAAACATTGTCAAAAGAGATCATGGGAGCAAATAGTAATTGAAAGACTTTAGAGAACCAGGTTTCATCCAGACCTAACCAATAAGGAGGAGCTCCAAGGACAACAATTAAGTACTCATTTTCAAGGAAAATACAGCATTTGAGTGGGGGCTCCAAATGTCAAATGGTCAAATGTCTGACATGTAAAATTCTTTCAAGATTAAATAACAAACCAAGAAAAAAAAAAAAAAAAGAAAAGAAAACTAAGCTTAAGGCAGAATATTTCTTTTCCTTCTTGACATGGGGGTTCAGGGCAGAATTCCAAGTGCAGCTTGCTCAGAGTTATTACAGATGACCAGAATTAGCTTCCACTATCATCCTTTCTTGCTTCACTCTCAATTCATTTACCTAAACTATACAAAACCAATTGACTACATATTGTGTATATACAGTTTTATGTACTACATTTTTTACATATGTAAGATATTTGCCCCTATAAGATGCTTACTGTGCTATTTTCTTTAAGACTTTTCATTTCTATAGGAGAGAATATACTTATCTAGGAGAAAGAACAGCATTTTCATTACATACAGAACTGGTGGCAGATTAGGGCTTCATGCATTTACTTACTGAGTAAAGAGTCTTTGAGAAAATGCCTTGGTAGCTAAACAAACAACTGTATGAAGTACTGGCCCTGTAAATACAATCCTCTTGATGGTTGTCAAATATGCAGTAAGGTAGTGAATTCAAGATCATCTCAAACATTGCTTAAAGATGTGGCATTTTAAAAACTATGCCTAGTACAAGAAAATAAGACATTTTCTAAAAACAAAACAAAACAAACAAAAAAAACCAAACAAAACAAAACACACAAAAAACCCCTGTACTTACTTTATATCTACTTTCTTAACATACTGATAGCTGCCATCTAGTTGAACTTCCTGTATTAAGTTAACTCCAACTTTTGTGTACTGAGTATACTTCAGAGAAACAAAGAGATGGAAAAAGCTTTCATTTCATCACCAGGCAAAAATTAGAAAGATGATTAAAAGGGCCACAGGTACAATATGAATCTATATTAATATTTTTTTTAAATTGTTTTAATTTTCCTTATTAAAATCAAAGCAATTTAGTGCAGTTTAATTCCATTTGAAAAGCAAATATCTCTGAAAACTTTTTATAGTATCTTTTAAATGGATCGTGTAACCTACATTTTATTTTCATCTGCATTCATTCACTACTCCTTTTCACCATTTGGTATTGCCTGCTTCTCTAAGTCATTCTTAGTAAGCAAACTCCTACAGTCTAGTTTTTGTGTTTAATAATTTTAATATGCACTATTCATATTCTGAGAGAAACTTTTATTTCATTTTCCAGCACATTCTCCTTTCTAATTCTGCTTTTTATATTTGCCTTTTCTTTTTGATATAGTCTCTTAATTATTAGTACATACATCAGTATGTGTGCACATACCTACTTACAGATATGTAACTTTTCACCCCACCCTGGAGAGACAGGCTTTGATGACTCCGTTCCTGTTCTTTCCACACTGTTCATCTTCTCTTTCTTTTTCTCCTGCTTCATTCCTTACAAACTCAGTCCTTTTAGCAGAAGCCTCCTCCTTTTCTCATTTCCTCTCATTCATATTCTCCACCAGTGAACTGCTCCAACAAATACCATCAGTCGAAATAGACAAGAGGCTCCTCAAGGAGATGGTTGTTGGGGCTGCTTTAGTCTGCACAACTGTTCGGTGCTTGGCACTGGGTTTATAGGGTATGAGACCAGCTGTCTCAACACACAGCATTAGTGCCAGGGCTACAAGGCACAGCTGCTGCATTATGCAAGGAACCGCTCCTGTTTAGGACAGTAGAATATTAATCAAGCTCCAAGTGAGCTTAGAAAAAAGTGGATGAAATCAGTTCAAACCACTCAACACCTCAAATAACTGAATGAGATGTGTCTTGAGAGAAGAAGCTAAGCACACTCTCAGATTCACATTTCTAGAGCACGTGGAGTCAAGGACACAAGTTAATCACTTCAGGCTGGTCTGGCTGCTTTCAGTCTCCTGTCATGCAAACAGTATTGCCTTATCTTGCAGGACCACATGTTGCTTTCTGGAGACATCTCTGGGAGGCACACCTGATAGCTATTCCCATGAACTACGTTCTCCTAAGGTCCCCCTACAAAATCAGCAAGGAAATCGAACAGTGCTTTGGAAGCAGCATAGAAGAACAGCACTTTTCGTTTTGAACAAATCAACTGGCTGCCTGAAGGAGAGATGATAAAAACATATGGTGAGATGAAGAGATGAGAATAATAATCTTCTTGGACCCCTTATTCTAAAGTAACAATTTTTCTTGGTTTCCGCTTTCCCTAACCTCTTCAACAGAATCAAAATAGCTGCACAGTTTAGATGGCAATTGCTCTCATAAATTAAAAACAAACAAACAAACACACAAAACCAAAACAAAATAAACAAACCACCATTAATCTCATTACTTCTCATTTATTATTGAGATAATGCTGAAATTCCCAGAATTGGCATACTATTTCATGTGTCATAGTGTACACCTGACATTTTTCCTATAAAAGTCCTGAGCAGATTAGCATCACAATACTGGTAGGGTTTTTTTGCTCTTTTAAAACATCACTCAGGTTGAAATTAAATGAATTTTGGAAATAATGTTCAGAGCCAGATGTCTGGAAATGCATAGAAAAAGGAACTAGTATTTACCTAGATTTCCAAACTTTTTACAACTTGCCAGAAACAGTGGTGATCTTAATTATAAAACTCTTTTTTATAGCAAGGAAATATATATTATATATGTTAGAGATCTGCATTTGCAGTAAATTGATTTCTATCTTAAGGGCCCTGTAGGAAAAAGACTGGCTTCAACAGTTTGTGCTATCACACTACATCAGCATGCACGGTGAATGTAATCAGAAACCCCGCCAAAGGTTTTCTGCATTCCCATTTGCTCTACTTTTTGTGTTCCTTAAAGAGCCTTCCTGCTTTGTTTAAACACAATGGAAAAATGAAAGCAGAGATGAGCAGTAAGCTTGAAATCCAGATGTTCAATGGATTGTTTTAGTAGATCATAATTAGACAAAGCAGAAAAGTCTTGTTCAGCCTGATGGGCAAGGGCCCAGGGAGCTTCAAGAGGAAAAGGAATAAATAAACACATAAGTTTCTCTCCCCACAAAGACTGAACCTCACAACCCTACAGTTCTCAAGGCAGCAATGACTGACTGTGCTGAAGGACAACAGTCATTAACTCAGGGCCACATACAAATTCCTACTGGCAGGCAACAAGTGGCTTAAAGAGATGGGCAATGAGCTACATATTGTGACTGAGGAGTAAAGAAATGTGTAAGTATTTACCATTTACATGTCCATTCACTGTACATATAAATAAGCTAAATATTTGTCACTTGCTCTTTAAAGCTGTTCTGTGACTTCTTTATTTCCTTTCTCCTCTTCCACAAATCATGAATATACATAGGAGGACAGAAGGTTAGCAAATTTTGTCAGCACAGAAGTAACATCAAACCTGGCGTCTAAAATGCACATTAAAGCTCTTCCTTACTACGGCAGTGTTTTAACTGAACATCTCAAAAACTTTTCATTCTTCTTTCAGTGAAGTCTTTTCAGTGCCACTGGACTAATCTGGGAATCAAAACCCAGCTCTGAAACAGCCCATTTTTATCACATGTTTTATTTAACAGTTCATTGTTCCAAAAGCTTGCTGGTAATTCACTTGATATATTAGCAATTACCTTCTTAGGTATAACTGGGTATTCCTTCCTATATAATTAAAACTGTTGAGAAACCTAATCTAAGCTATTATAAAATAATGTAAGATCAGAACCTCTTCAACTTTGATTTAATCTGGTTTTGTAGATTCCAAGATTTCCAATCAGATCTTAATTTCTGACTCTAGTTGGACTTAATCCTTAATATAAAGTGTCAGTAGTTAAATACATTTCACTTTAAAAAGATTTATGAACAAAGCCTCTTTCATTGCTTGGTACTTTAATAAAGATACAAGATGAAATGGCTCTAAAATGCAACTGTAGAAATGTAAAAGAGAAGATTTCAAAAACAACAAGCCTACTTCCAGGTAGAAAACTGTACAGATGAAGACTCAAACATACGGAACCCGTTCCTTTACAGATTTTCTACCAAGCCTATCATGAAAACAAGATCTTCATTCTGAAGCACTTCCTGAAAGAAGAAATGAGAGTGAGCAAGACCCTTTCTAAACTTATGCTTTTATAAATAAATCCAGACTTGCATGCCTGTGAGACCTTACCTCCATTTGTCTCACTAAGTTCATCTCTGAAATCACAATCAGTGCCTAAAAGTTGCAGCAATCAGGAATTGTACGTTAGGCACACAACACAGGGTCCCTCTAAGTAGACACTTACTGTTTCTTCTGTAAGCCAAACCACTGACCCCAGCAGAAGATGCTTTGATGTGTTTGAAGTAGACAAGTATGAGGGAATCCAAAGTGCAATTTGAAAGCTTATTCTGAAAGTCCCTCTGAGTGTCTGCAGCCTGTGAAACAGTTTCTCTCTCTTGTCCTGCACCCTGCTTCATTCCCCAGAAGTTCAACTTCAAATCACCCACTCATCCATGCACAGAACACAAATGATCTGATTTACTGTGACAGAGTTCATGTGTTGGTGATCTACTAAACTCCTCAATGGGATCAATAAATGAACAATGCATAGATGTACTGCAACAAAATTTTTTTCTCACAAATGTAATAATACCAGAAAATTTATTTATTAGTTGCAAGGATTCCATCATTTGAGCTAATTGCATTAGACAGCTCTTTTTTCCACAAGTAGTTAAGAAAGGAGTTTTCTATACCATGTTGACATATAAAATCTGATCTTTAATAGTTAAAAATAAAAGCAACTATATTGTCCTAATTTTTAAAGCCAAATTTACGTGCTCCTATAACAAGACAAGAAAAATAATACTATTGAAGGCTCATTTATGACCCAGTATTCAAAGAGCTCAGACAAGCTTTCAGCCCCATCAGTGTCAGTGGATCTCTGCCAGTTTATATCAGCAAAAATTTATCCCACTCGTGCACGCACACATACACACACGCAAACTTAGAGGCTCAATGTAGTCCCACTTAATATTCCCAGTGTTTACTGCTCTGCAATTTCATCTTCTATTCACTTAAAGAACTGGGTCATTCCAGCTGTCCAAAGAAATGCATATTTCTTGATATTTACTGCTACTAGGCATTTCAGCATAGTCAAACATCAGCGCTGTTGATTTAGATCATACAAAGATCAACCCTCATGAAAGAAACAATCCTCTCCAACAACAAGCAGAAGCTAGTTGGAAAACTAACAGTTGTGGATTAGTCATGGTGTTCCTATACTGGAATTCAGATTAGAGCGTGGCTTTTTTATAAAGAGTGGGGTACAATGCTGAGTATATTGTAGTAATTCTTATATACTTTTTCCACAATAAATGTGTTACCACAGATGACAGACAAATCTCTTCTGCAATTTTAAACAATTTTCTGCATTTTAAACAATTTAAAATGTCCTAAACTAGGTTTTGTCTGATCAAAGTATTTCAATAATCATGTTTATTCTAAGGTATCTTTTCACACACAAAACCACTCGGTGGTGCTTTGAGGAGACACTTCCACTCTAGAAAAGACTACCTAAATCCAAATTCCACTATCGAAATGTAACAACCAGTCAGGAAAACCTTTGCTTGGATAGGCCCATTAATTTTCAATATCTGAAATATTTTTTTCTACCTTCTTCCTCAAACATTCCAGCTATTTTGGAAATGAACAAAATTCCGTAGGCCAATACATGCATCTACTAATCAGAATTATTCTTCATAGCTTATCACATATACAAATTCCTTAATTTCTTTGGAAAAGCCATGAGACCTAGATGTGGTAAGTAATATTGTCATTATTTTTAATATCTAAAGAGTATCTTCTCAAAATGTGTTTGTCTCCCGTGAAAGCAGTATTTGCCAAAGAAGAGGCAAGCACATACCAGTGACACCCCAGCTGGAGTTCCCCACCTCTGGTACAGGTTACATGCAGAAGCATCTTTTCTAGCTTTAAATCTGTGACCATTTAATCCCCTCTAATTCTTACACTGGAGGAGGCACAAGCAACTACGTTCCATCTTCTGTTTGGTAACCCTGATTTTTATAAACTTCAGCGACTTCTACCTCAGTTCTCTCTCATCCAAGCAACAGTCCTAACCTACTGGATCAATCCTTGTTCAGAAACAATTCCGTAACTGATCATGCCCCTTGCTGCTCACAGAATCTCCTTAAAATCAGCTCACCAATATACTTCATCCAGAAATGCCTTTAACTATCCCCCATCAGTTGATTCCTACCTTCCTTCCCAGGTTATTTCCCTGCAATGCTCAAGGGGAACCAAAGGAAGACAAGTATATTCCCAGGTATTCCACAACAGTTTGACAGAACAATTTTCAGTTTTCTATAGCTCCTAGATAACACTACATACTATCAGCTTTCTGAAAACCTAATCAGTTTTCAAGTATAAGTACAAACAAAAAACAAACCAAACAAAACAAAAAACCAACCAACAAACCAAACAAACAAACAAACAAAAGAGAATGGGAGAGTAGTTAAGGTTGAAGGCAACCAGTCTAAATTGCTCAATCTCATTAACTGCTAAGGAAAGAAAAGCAGGCTTGTGCACGTTTTGACAACCCAGCTCTCTGATTTGCTTCATTACCATTCCTGGAATTGACCCTCCCAGAGCAGTACTCAATTTTCATAAAATGTGTTAAGAAAGTAAGGATCTTCATTTTTTTAACTCTGAAAGCTGCTTTGGGACATGCAGCCTTCATATAACCAACCACTTTGACTTCTCTCTGGGTATTCAAAACAGATTTTTGCCATGCTTCCTTCATAAAAAGGTAGAAAGCAAAGAGAGCTTAAAAAAAAAATCTATCTTTTCTAAAATGCTTGTTTTCAAATTCACAGTATGGTCAACCAAACATTACTTCAACTTGTTGTAGATATGCTGGTAGACACGTTCTTTCCTTTATACTCACCTACAGTTCCATGAACAATAATCCAGATTCTTCAGGTGTGGAAAAAGGTTATATTAGCTAAGACTTGTAGCACCATCCAGCACAGACATCTTCATTGGTCTGTACATTGACCACTTCCTTTACATTTTACTACACTGTCTTACTTAGTGACGGGATTTTTTTAAGTTTTTGTTTTGTCTGTTGTTTGGACTTTCTTTATTTGTTGGGGGGGGGAGGATAAAAACACAGTAAAAGCTTCACAACATAAAATCTTTAGCTATGTATACTAACTAGATTTTTGCCAATTAAATATCGTTGTGCTTTCCCTGTTGAAATAAAATTACATTAAGAGTTTTTCAGACCTACCTATCACTCTATTTAAAACTATCTTTATTTCTTTGTTTACTTCCAACATATTACTGAATTCCAATGAAGAATCCCTAGAGCATTTCACATTTACTCAGTCAGCTCTCCTGAAGGCAAAATGCACTCTTTTGCTGTTCCTCAAAAGTGTGCTCGCATGACAATGTCGAATATAATGACATCTGAAGCTGAAAACCCCAGACAGCCACAGCTTCAGTGCTGTCTGTCACAGTAGGCTCATTTACTAAGGTTAGGGCAAAAATAGATCATGTCATTCTAGCATATTGAATATAAAAGACACCTCGATGCTTCAAAAAAAACCATTCCTTCCAAAATTTTATACCACCTCATTAAATTAAAACCTCCAAGCAGCTCAGAGCCTTTCTTGTAAGGCTTATTCATAAACCAGTTTCCTCATCTCTTTCTGTACCTTCTCTAGAGCACTGTGGAAAGCACTACTGAGTAACTGTGGTTATTGTCTCCATCATGACTTTGCTGTACCAGCCAAACTATTTTAATGCTTCTTGTTCACTCAACATCTCCTTTCTCAAAACACATTATCCCCCCACAGGAGACAGAATATTCATGTAATAAATTCTGTATGCCTTACTGCTTTGAGATCTGCCTGTTTTCAGTTTGTCTCCCAGGGTGTCCCCCCCCTCCAATTGCCTTGGACTTAATTCAAAACAGGTTATCTTGGAGAAGTACTTTATCATAATTCTATGTTATCTCACATGCAAGTGCATAAAACATTGATTTTTAATCTCTTTTCTCTGTACTCTTTGTTAGACTTTCTCCTGGTTTGTTCTTTCACTTTAGGGAAGTGGTCCAAGTTCTAAATCATGGTTATCTATACCATTTTTAGATTACGAAAATAATGAAAATCAGAATGTAATTACATTACAGAAGAGAAGCAGTACATATTGGCTCAATGAAACTCTCACACTTACTTTGATCATACTTCTCACTTTTAATTCTACTAAAAAAGGCTACTGCTGAGTTGTTTTATCCAGATCACCAGAAGAAGAGAGAAATACCAAACTGGGCTCCAGTTTCATACCTAGACTTCCACAGAATTACATTTTTTCCTCTAGATACTTACTTTAGGCTACTGTAGTTTCTATTCATAACCATATACTGTTGTCAAACTCTAATTATCCTCATTAGGCTAAAAGCAGTCACCTCCTTTCCAGCTGTATGGCTGCTTTGTTCATACTTCTTTGCAACTATTCTAGTTAGAAAGCTTGACAATTTTTACCATACTTTGGTATTTTTACCAGCCTTTCTGCTTAAAGTTACTTCTGTCTTACAAAGTATTCAGAATACTTACTACATGTCCATACTGCAGCTACCTCAAGTAATTGTCTTTCTCTCATTTTGTTTTTGAACTTCTTCAGTAATTACAACTTTGTTAATTTGTTTTAGTTTAGTTAGTTTTGGTTTTTTAAATAACATTTCAGTTAGAAATAGAATTTTAAAATCAGCCATTGCACTGCTGTGGAGCACTTCCATCATATAAATGTTGAAGTTTTCCTGCACCTCTGAACCGAATGGTAGCCTGAAAGCAACGGAGATTATATGTGATGTGGAGAAGAAAATCCACTATTTTTTTTTCTTCAAACCAGGTCTACTGAAAGTGCCAATACAATTCAAACCAAAGTCCATAGAGGTATGCAGATAGTCAAGAGATGAGGCTTCAATTTTTTGTTTATAAATTAGTAAGGATGCATTTTTAAGATAAATAATGGAATGCTAATATCTGTAACTTCCACGTTATTTCATATTTGTTCTAAAAAAAATAGGGCTGAATATAGTGGTCTGGACTAAAGGAATTAGAAGGCTGATGTCATTCTAAACTCTTCTAGTAAACACTCCACCAACATGGCCTTTTAGTGTTAAAACAAATGCACATCTCCAAAATATTTCCGATATCAAAGCGCTGGTTATTCATAGATGTTTTCATTACACTAACTCTCTATGCACCCTGTAGAGAAGGTAGATTAGACCAGACTTTTATAAGTATGCAAGCTTTAAATTCTTTTTTATTGTTTATGCAGAGCTACTGCAAACAAGTGAACTGTATCCAAACAAAGGACAAGTGCCAGCACAGGTAAATCTGGATGGCATCCTCTACTACTACACTAGACCAGGTTACAGAAACTTGTTTAATGGCCGCTGTTGGAGCTGGAAAACTATGAAGACATGGGGGGGGGGGGGGGGGTGTAAGTGATTTTAGCACTTTTTACTGTTTGTGAATTATCCAACAAATTGCTTTTTAAAATCCTTTACATCTCCAAGTCATTTGGAAACATTTTTGCACATACACCAAAACAAACTAAACAAAACAATACCTATGTGATGCTTGATATGCAGCTAAGCACTGCTCAGGATCTATCTTCCATGCATGGTTAGAGTATGGATCAACGTTTGTAGTGGGAAGGCTTCTCATCCCTGTTCTTCCCATCAGTCCTGGCTTTGGGGTTGGCATCTATGCTGTGACACAATGCACAAAACCGGAGCAATGCAAACTGGTTCCTTCCCAATTTGTTCACTTCCAGTGCCAACACTGAATCCTTTTTGAACTTATCTAAAAGGCAGTATCCAGGGGGAGTAGGTATTCACTCGCCCGAGAGGAGACAGCTTAAAGATAGGGACTGGATTGGCCCTACCCTCCTGGTGTGCTTCTGTGAGTACCCAAGATAATTTCTCTTTCTTGGAGGCTTAGATCTCTAAAGAAATTAAACCATAAGCCCTTGTCATAGAGGTACTGGGTTTTTTACTCCATATGTGAAGACTTTCATTCCATCAGAAAGCAATTCTAGTAGGGAAATGTATGCAGCCTGGCAGATCTCTTAAAATAGAAGCCTTTCTCAGCTCATAATACTGCACAAAGTTGAAGAGCACTTACCACTATCACTCCTCTGAATCCAGAATCCCTTTAGCCATAAGATCTATTAAGAAAGCAGTTACACTAAACAGTACCACAGAAATCTTACAGGCCTTACTCTGTGTCTGCAGACACAAAAGGGAAAATAAATATGGTTGCAGAACTGTACCATGCATACTTCAGTGTCATTGCTTTTGTAATTTAATCAACTGAAAAGCTCAAAATTTGCTTTGCCTTTTAAAGCAATCTCTTCCCCAAACCAGGTGTTTCAGATAAGTCTCAGCCTACTGGACGAGAATATCAGGAGCAATCATTACAAAGTGCATTACTAGCCCAGATTTCATCTCAAGATACAAACACCTTCTCTTGCACTTCTTCTGTACTTTTAGATAATTTCCAGCATCACTTTAAAGTGACAGAGTTTGCCACAACAAAACCTCCAGTGTGAAATATTACATCTCAAGAAAGAGGGTCAGGCCAGCAAAGGCATTGCATCTTTTCAAAGAGTCAAACCAAACTCTTCCAACTTTTGGAGCCACCACAGCCACAGACAGACTTCAATACACAAAAGCACACCTCTGAAATGCAGCAAAAAATTAATTAAGAGACTGTCCACAGTTAAAAAACCCTTCACTGACCTATTCACAGGAGATTGCCTCCCCTCCAGTTATTAACAATGGTCCATCACACAAGCTTAAATTCAGACATAGATCAAAAAGGCAAACCTTCTGGAAGCTGAAACACTACTGAAATAAAATCACCTGCAAAATGAAGCTTAGAATTTTCCCTCTTAAGAACATAGAGACGATGCCTTCATTCACCGGCCATCACAGTGGGACCAATTAAAACTAGGGAGTTAAATTGGTTTTTTTGGTTGTTTTTTTTGTTTTGTTTTGTTTTACATTGCAGGCTTGATTTTAAGTTCAAAGTCTTCCCCAAATCTTTTAAAATTATTTCAAAGCCCTCCAACAGCCTTCAAGGGAAAAAAGATATTACAAAAAAATAGCATTTTCAGACAGGCTGGGACTTTATACCGTGTTTGACTGCAGTGATTTCACCCTTGGAAACAAAATTACCTAGGTAATTAAAAAATAGTTGAAGGGAATATACAGATTCTAAGTGGAACAGAATTTAATTCGTATTGTACTGTGGTGTACATTAAAGATCATATACAGAAGGAGTCACCGAGGTGAAAATCAAGACTTTTCAGGAAGGAACCTTCTCGGTGATCAAAACTAAAAAGCATCATTTGTTTATTTGCATTTAATAACTTATCTGTGATCAGTCCAGAGGAAGAATACAGAAGAATAAATATTCTATTGTATTATACACAAAAGTGGAGAGCCCAGGGAAGTGGCTGAGTCACCTCTCTGGAGCTATTAAAAAGATATGTAAATATGGCACTTAGTGAGATGGTTTAGTGGTCACATGGCTTGGCAGTGCTGGGGTAACAGTTGGACTCAAGGATATTAAGTCTTTTCCAACCTAAGTGATTCTACAAAAAGCACATGATACATGTTTCTCAGTAGTTTAGTATGACATCTGATGTCTATTATTTATTGGCTTACTAAATGCATGCTTTGCTTTGAGACAATAAGTCTAATTTCACGTCCAGCCTTATGAGGACATCCGGAAAATGTAGCATATTTTCTGATGTTCAAATCAGTCTCTCAGGGAGACTTATTAGCAGTGTCTGTGTAGTCTTTGGCAAAGACTGCATCTGGGAAACTTTAATGGCACCGAATCACTGTTTTGCTTGCTGGTGGTGCTGCTGCAAATGGGGAAAACAAATTTAATAGGATTAAACTACATATTCTAGGCTCCAAAAGTTGGTGACTTATTTGCTGCAAACTATGTTTCCTGATAAAATTAAGTTGTGAAATGCCCTAGTTATGACAATCTGCAGCCTAGAGTTGCCACACAATTATAGCTAAGTGTACAGGAAATTTTTTGTTACATCCCTACACAGTATTTCTGTTTCCCCTTGGGCTTTCTGACTGATCTCATTGGGAGGCTGTGTTTTGAAACTCTGATTCTCAGCAAAGCCAGTGTATGAGTTCTGAACTCAAAGGTCTTAAGTAATGTGGTTCCTCAGCCACGGAGAAAGTAATTTTCCCTATCCACCCCTTAGAAATCAGAAGAGTAAATTAGGATTACAGTAAACAGGACTTCAATCTGCCTCTCCCAATTTCTATTCTGGGATCACATTCTGGATTGTGGTTACAAACCTGCTCCCGTGAAAATTTGATTTAACTTAGTCACTACTTCAGAAAAGTCTGTATTTTGGAGAAACTTTGGACAAGACCCAGAGAAGCTCTAATTGGAGATCCTTAATGTTGTCAGTCACAAGCACATAGCCACCAGCCTAGATTCAGACCCAGCTCAGTACTGTAATAGGAAGGATATTTTAAGGTGATGATTTAGGGTGTTGGTCTGGTATGTTAGCGTGCAGTATGATGGATATGTCATATCCATCACATTGATATGTCCTTTGCAGGAACAAAGTTATACAAAACAGTTTTGAATACTGACATCACTGGAAATCATGAGTCCAAGAATAATATTTATCATATCAAACATATGAGTATTGCCTTCACTTCAAAACCAACATTTCCAATAAGGCATCTCTCTTATTTCTCAAAGGTAGGTGGCATCACTAGAATACCGTTTTAAGGTGTGAATTGTGATTTACTTGCTGAGGTGGTTATTCTGGCTTGGTGGTTATTCTGGCTGGTGGTTATTCCCCTATTGACACACTAGTGAACACACTTGCCTGTTTCCAAGAGCCCATCTCAGCAATACAGAGGACAAAGGTGTCCTGCACCCTCTTTCACATTCATTCCAGAGCATATAAATACCAAGAAGCACACAACTGCTAATTTGAACCATTTGGACATTGGCAAACAAGAGCAGTGATACCAGCTTGAAGCCTCCCATCTGACTATGGTGGATCATGTCTACCTGGCTGTTGACTTCTAAGCACAGCTTCTTATTTTTAACACAGAAAACCCCTTATTCTGAAGACAACAAATACACACCAAAAAAACCCTTTGCAATTTATGCATCAATATCTATTGTCTCCCTGGGAAATTTATGTCATGATAAAATATGGTTGGTGCCTGTTGTCAAGAAAGATAGAAAAACAGATGTTATTCTGCACAGTATAAGCAAATGTAGGTTTTCCAGACTGTTATCTAAAGAAATTTTGGAACAACCTCTGTATCCATCATAAACATCAGGATATCCCATCACTGCCACTGGAGAATCATAATTAAGAGGTAACTATATGAGGAAGCATCCAATTCTTTATTTACTACATAATTTAAAAGGTTGCAGCAATGATTGTTATCTAATTTTCAAACAAGAAGACTCACTCAAGCTGACTGATTCTGTTCAGAAAACTAGCCTGAGGTTTATCTTTGTCACCACAGCCCTCACGAGACAGCTACAGCAGTTATCATCTGCCAGTTAATATTAAGTGAGCATATGGGGTAACAGCTCTTCTAAGCAGACATTTATGCTGTTTAACACTGTAAGAAGGACTCTCACCAGAACAGCTGCCCTAAAGATTAAATAAAATGGGAGAGAAATTGTTCAGTTTAGGACAAAAGAACGTTGCATTCTAAGTGTTGATATGTCACCAGTTAGTCAGTCATAGCATTGCAGGGGAGAGGGGATGCCAGCAGGTTTGTGTTCACTGTTTAAAAACTAGTAGAACAAGATACACGCAGCAAGGAGGTATGTGTAATTCTTAAAAACGGCTATTTGTGTTGTGAAAAAACAGATTGTGAAAATATGAATGAAGGTCCAAAATTTGTCATTTCAGTATCTGCAATGTGACAAAGCACAGAAAAACCAACCTACACAAAGTGATCATCCCTATGGCTTAGACAGGCTTGTTTTCTCCACTGGTTTTCTCCGGCAGGTTTCTATTCTACATTTCACTTGTACCTGCATCCAGAAACAACCTCAGAAAAAAGATCCAACCAACAAGGCCTTTCAAGTTTGCTTTGAGAAAAGGACCAGTGAAAGAAACCCACAGAACCTGTTTCCATCTCTAGGTCAGGTACAAAGGCATTAGAGGCTTCGGCTTTATTTCTACCCCTATTTCAGAGGCCTGTGTGCCCCTGCGCCACAGCACAGCCTGAATACGCATAGAGATCTGCATCAAGCCTTACACTTGCTCCCTTCAAAAACCTCACCACCAAAGACACTGTCCTACCTCAGCCACTCATCCAGACTCCACCCAAGCTGAAATTCCCTGGGACCCCACATTTGGAGCAATCAGAGCAGGACCTGTGCCTGCCTCTCTGGTGTAACACACAGATAACATAGAAATGACAAAAATTATGTTTCATCATTGTTCTGCCTGTCAAAAACTTCCTACCAAAAATTCTCTGTCAGCTCTCTGCCGGAAGTTCTCACCAGAACTTCCCACGGGACTTTTACTGCCAAAAGATCCTGCTATTGTTTATGGTTATCATATCTCCTCAAACATCTGAAGTGGCTACGTGCCAAGAAACCGTATACAACCTCATTTGAATGCTATAAAACTTGAGGACAAATTCTGGAAAATCAGGGAAGAGGAAAGGGAGAGAGAACTGGTTGCCCCAGGGGTCTCTCCTCACCTCCCCTCACCTTTTCTCTGCCACTGCATGCTGCCTACCTGCCATGGGAGACTGAGACTCTGCCAGCCTGGAGAGAACTGAGACCACAGTGCCACCTGTTCGAGTTATATCTTATCCTTCTAGCCTCACTGTATTTCTGAGGGTCAGGGAGCTGTGGCTGAATGGGACCCTGCATGGCCTGGGACACGGCTGGGATGAGATGCAAAAACACACATCCTGCCTTCCAGAGAACTAAAGCTCTTAAGACCCCCTGCCACTAAAGAGATAACATCCAAAAAGCAGCAGAGACAGAGAAAAAAGAAGGCAGAAAACTGCTTCTCCCCCCTCCACTCACACCAGCATGGCAGAAAGGTAGTTTTTGGTGGTATCTTTTCTCTGTTTCTAGAAATATCTTAGCACGTTCCAATTTTTTCTTATTTTTTCCTCTTTCTCTTTGCATGTCTTAGCAATTAGTAAAATCAGGTTTTGGTATCAACAGATAACTTGTGTGAGTTTTAATTTTGCTCAAGGGAATATTCGAATCTGAAGTTCTTTCTTCAACATTTAAGCAGATTGTAACACCTGGCAATCCTACTGACCCCTTGCACTGGTTTACCTGGTGGAAAGAGTAGAGAGCAGACTCTGACACTGATGTTTAGACAAGGTATATCCCTGGATGTTGTTATATGAACATGTTCCCCTTTTATATCTATTTTCATCTTATGTAAATAAACGACCATCACAACACATGAAATACAGTAACTCATATTTCCCAGTTTTTAATATTACAAAGTCACTGACATTTTATAAAAGGGCTTTCTAGTCTGCCCATAGGGGCCACAAGAGCCACAGAAAATTTGACATATGTGACATTATCTCCATAAAACACTTCCTTCAGTAATCCAACAGTGATCCTAAATTTTTACCTCATCCAAACATCAACTACTGTCATTGTTTTTTCATGAACTGAAAAAAAGAAAATGAATCCACGGATAAAATACAATCCCTCTAGGTCACATTCTTCTCCATGTATTGAGAAGGAAGGGAGAAGAGTGGACAAGTCCAGCTACTACTGCTGTATTTGATAGCAGACATTAATCATTTTCAGTAGATATTAAGAAATGCTGCACTGCCATATTATCAGAGAAAAATGTCACCCCTCTGTGCAAGCTGCCTTCAACCCTCAGGGTTTGCTTGGCTGTTTTGGAAAAACTAATAGCATGTATCCAAGGCAGTAGGACTTAAAAACCTCAATTGGAATAGAAATATCATAGAGAAATCAAACCTTTATAGAAAAAGTTTAATTTCTTTATTTAAAACTATTTTTCTTCCAATTCAGGGTTAGTGTCTCTTCTTTGTACAGACTGATGACTTTCATTTCAGAAGTCCCTCCTGTGTCTCGCATCAGTCAGCACTGAGGACATCCACTGAGATGCCCTCGTCTACATCCAACGCAGCTCCAATGCAGAGCTGCATGATGATAATGATGATAATGATGCAATGATGATAAGCATGTTTTCTCAGATTTAAGCAAGAGAGGACATTTTTCATGAACAAGCTAATTTTTGTATTAAAACAGACTGCACAAGTCCTTTTTGCAAGTGAACTTTTATTGGTTTGTGGCCTAAAACTGCATGTGTTCATGGGACTGGTGCTTTCCAGGGACACCATGAGAGCAGCAGAGGAAACATCAGATTCTATTTCACTTATACAGTCCGAGGACAAAGTGGAAACCAACACTAGGTTTAAAATGCATGCTAGCAGCCAAGTCTAGATGAATTTTGACAGCACAAGCTCATCAGGAGAACACAGCATCCACATCTACAACTCGTCCTCAAAACAGTGCTCCTAACAAGGCAGCACTGCTCAAGTAAATTGAACCTCAGTCAAGATTAGTTATGCCGGCTCATATTGAAGGAAGAGACCTCAATTTGCTCAGTAAATACTCAGTAGTAAGTTTAGTACAGTCAGCTTTAAGGTTGTCTTATATTTCACACTGCAAATACCACAGCACTTAATCAACAATCATACTGTTCGCACTGACAGAACTTTCATGTTAGTAATGTCCTGTTAGTACTTTTCAAATCCCATTCTAGCATTTGGTAGGATATGTTAAAGTGAAGCAAAAGTGAATTCTTGAAATAAATTTTAGTCAAAGTCAGCTTCTTTAGCTACCTACTGCTTTTGAAATAAATTAGTCCCTGCAGCGATTACTACCAGCACAAGCACCAGGTATCTTACTACCCACACAGCAGATTCAGACATTATACTTTTAATTCATTAGTCTCTTCAGTTTAGTTTTCTACAACCTCTCTGGGGGTAAAAAAGAAAATCTTGGATGACCTCCTAGCCTATTTTAAAATCTTTAACAAGCCGTTTAAAAATACAGCAGTTATTTCTTAACAACAGGGGTTAAAAATTATTCTTGTACTGTAATAACATTCAAACCAGACCTGAAAATGTCTCTGAAAAGCTTTTCAAATAGCAGTGCTAATGTATGCTAAACTTCAGAATTGCAAGCCATTCAGATCATTAGGTTACTTAAAATTACCCTCAAAAAAGTTACAGTGACACTTGGAAAAAAATTGCCAGTGAATTAAAATCATTAACCATGTCTGAAATGTCTTAATCTTAAATTTTTTCTAGTTCAATGTGGTGTTCCAACTGACATGGATATTAATTATTATTGCTGGTGTGTATTCTCAGTTTCTGCAGTAAAACGTTTAATTACTTCACTAGTCTCTCAGTGAAAAAACATTCTGTAAAAAAAGTTAAACTTTCTATATCTATTACATTCAATTTAAGACAATAAATTAGCTTTTTCTCTCTACCAGATACTTTACTTTAGTTAAGGCAAAAATATTTCCAGAAATTAGAAGTATTACAGTTTGGTGTAAAATAGGACAAGATTTCCAATATCAAGTTTTCAAACGGTGCAGATACCAAAATCATAAGAATGGATGTGTTACATTAGACCCAAAAATCCAATCATTCACCCCCATATCTACCTCTAGCCATTGGTAGAGAAAGATGGACAGCAGAAAAACACAAAAGTCAGTAGTACAAAACAAATTTTCATAACAAGCTATTAACCCATGAGAAGGTTTCCCACATGACAATTTCTTTAATAGCTTCTAGTGTGTTCAAAAATTTTATCTAGCTCACCCCCTGATTCACCAACTACTTTTTTTCTTCCAGAGAAAGCCAGGCCATTTCTGAGGTATTATGTTCCCTTGAAAAAGCCACAGTGGTACTTTTCCAATGCATCACATTAACTTGTTTTCCACTAATTTTATCTTTTGTGGAAAGTTTGTCAACACATTTCATACAGAAGCTACCTTCACTGACCACTCCCAAGCTACTGGGTCCCTCAAGAGCCCAGTGGCCAGCACAGTTTTGACACCTCCTCACAGACCCTGGATCTCCTTTGCAATTAGAGCCACAAATTACACTCCATGGTAATCTTCATAAAGCATAGGAGGTTTATAAAGAGGTTATTTCTCTTTATTTTCCTCTGGAAACTACCTGTGTCATGTAGCATAGGACAAGCACCCAGGCAGGCCCCCATGGGCTGCCATCAAGTGCAGGGTTACATTAACTGTCTGATAGGAGATGCATGAATGTAGGGAAAACTCTTTTGGGGACAAGTTTGATGAAGAGACACATTGAATGTAGAGGAAGGTAGAAAGCCCCAATCCTGATCAATGTTACATCTCTCTCTGTGCTGTCACAACACTCAGAGCAGATGAGAGGGTGCCAAGGTCAGCTACACCTCAATTCAGCCTACACTTGCCCAAGAGATCAGTCATGGCCATTAAGGCACCACCAGTTGAGGCTTGGGATTTATTAGCATCACCGACTGCTCTCTGGGGAAAATGCCTAACTATAGATCAGACTGCAAATCTTCTGACTCAATTTCTTCTGGCTGTTACCAAAGACTTTGTATTTTCCTGCAGCCTGCAGCCTTTCCAACTCTCAACATGTATTGCCGGTTTCACCTTTCCCTTACACCAGCAGTGCCTTTTTTGTGGGACACTAGAGAGAGGGTGGGGTGAGATGATGAGGAAGAAGGGCAGATTTTCTTCAAGGGTGGGAACTAAAGGCTTGATTAATCAAGTTAGGAGAGTCAGTAAGACCTTCCTTTGTGGCCTTTGGAACTCATTCTAGACAGAACATCTAGATCCAGAATGTGGAGCCAGGATTTCAAATATTTTGCCTATAAAGCACACAGACATAATAGCAAAACAATAAAAGCTTAAAGTGCTACAAACCAAACAACAAAAGCAGTGGGGCAGTCAATCAAAATCTAACCCTTCTCAACCTTATCACAAAGGCTTACAAGAAAACAGAGCAATCTTTGTCAGTGTCTGTTTTCTACCATTGGACCATGCAGCCTTGCTCAAAATCTGTTCCTAATTGAATAAAAATCAGCTGCAGAAAGTGAGAAATCTGACAGCAGTTGTCTGATCCGCACAAAGGAATTTGACTGCAGGAAGGAAAGCTAGACAGAGGAATAAAGTGCTACAACCACAAGAAAGGAAAATGAAACAAACGGGGAGCCCATGCACTAAATTCACAAAATGAGATCCTTTCAAAGCATAAACAATCCCATTGCTTTTAGCTTTTGGCAGTGCTGGCATTAATGCCTTTCCTGGTCAGGCATGAGACCTAAGCAATCTTTTTTTTGCAGGATCTGTCCCATATGGTGGAACCACACAATGCGCTGAAAGTTCATTGCTCTCACTGCAAGCAAAGCTTTGGTGGAGGTCAATAGAAATCTCAATGGGAAACAAATGTTCCAACAATGAGACAGCTGCTGCAGGACCATACCTTTCAACCAGTGACAAAGAGGGTAAATGTTTTTCATCTCAATTCACTTTTTCTGTGTATCTTATCTCCTGCTACAGGGGAGTGTATGGAAAATGTATTTTGAAGTATGTAAACCGGAAAAAAATTCTATTTGCCACCAATAGATGAATTAGCTCTGAAAAGTAAGCTTAACTAAGTTAAACTGCAATTAGGAAATCAGCCCTCATCTGCCATCACTGAGAACATGACTACAGCAGTACAAGAAAGTAATAAGTTGTCTCAAACAAGCTAAATTTGCTGACTTTGGAGTGAACAGAAAATATGTACCAACTCAAAATCATTCCATGCTTGTATGCATATCTGCATGCACATGTTTATGGGTACATGGAAAAACCTAGAACCAGAGTGAGTTTCTCTCTTTCAAACTCACCTGTAAATGACAAATTGTATCAGTTAAGAATCCAGATAGATTCAACAGCTGGTCTGAGTCTCTGTAGTTCAGCTAACGCCAAAATGGTAAAATAAATTTATGTCACTTCAAACGTGGGTTTTACCCATGCTTTCTGTAGCCTACACTGTGCTGTAAAGGCAGAGAGGAATCCATGGAGATCAAGCAAAGATCAACAGATTAGTTGATTATCACACATCAGTTTTGCAGCACTGAAAAGTATATTGGTCTCAGATATAGTCTTTTACTGATACAGCTGAAAACTTATTGTAAGAGACTTTCTTTTTCAGCTACCTTGGGTAGGGCAGATGAATCCTAAACTTCAGTGTTGACATGACCCACTATTTATATGTCAAAATACAAACGAATGTTGCTATATAATACTGGTTTTTAGATACCTTCCTGTCATGGGTTTGCTCTGGGCCAATTTTCTCTCAGCCCCACACTCAACTGCTATAAATTGAGAGAAGGTTTATGCAGACAAAAGAGATCTGATTGGGGAGAATAATATTAGGATTTATTACTAGCAAGATAAAAACTAAAGAACTATATCTAATACAATTCTAATTAGGCAAAAATGCTACGTATTTACAAAAATACTCCTCCCCTCTTTGTATCAGTTCAGGAGGAGAAGCAGTCTTTGTTCCATTTCTGGAGCTCCAGGTCTTTTAAATAATTTTGCAGCACTTGAAAGTTCTTCTTCCATTATCTCTAGGATGACAACTCCGATTCATTGCTGTTGGAACTGTTTCTCTTTTTCTCTCTCTTCTGTGTCGGCCTCAGGGCTGGGCCTACCCCCTCCTGGGCTAAGACCAGAGGCTGGGGGTTACCCAGGCCCTGAAGGGTCTTCCATGGATTGCAAGGAGACACTTGCCTACCATGGATCTTCACCACAGGATCACAACAGATAATGGCTTTTGAGTCCACCCCTGTTTCCTGTGGGGTCTCGCTTCATCAGAGAAGTCTATGATGGACCTCTCTAGCCTGAGTCACCTTTTGGACAACAGTTCTTCCATTCTCTGCTGTCCTTCAGGGTCACAAATTCAGCTGCACCAGCATGGATCCCTCACTGGGATCCCAACATCCTACCTGGGCCATCTAGCTCCAGCATAGGTCTCTCTCTCTCTATGGGTCACAGGTTTCCAGCAGGACTCTGTTTCATTCTAGGCTTTCCCATGGAGTCACATCACAGGTGGCAGGGATTTTTAGATTTCAGTCTCTTCCCTGCTGAAGAGAGAGAGAGAGGCAGAGAAGGAGTTCCCCCTCCCTTCGAGGTTTTTCTCCTCTCACTCCTGCGGCTGCCAGCTTTCACCTTTGACCTTTGACGGTTATCTCTGCCTGGAATTTCTTATGTAGTATATCTTGTCCAGGCAGTCTTTCTCTAAAGTTTTTTTTTTCTCTACTCTGTTACAGGAGAGAAGGGGGCCTGGCCCCCCTCACTCAGGCCAGACTTGGCTCAGGATGGGGGGCTCACGCCCAGGCCCACCAGGGCTGGCTGCTACGCTGGCTCTTCCATTGCTCTTCTGTGCAACAACCTTCTCTTCCATTTTCTTAAAAATATAATCAGCAGAGGCGTTACTAATACTTTTGATTGGCTTTGCTTCACAAATTCACCTGGAAAAAACTATTTTCAGCCCCAGCAGGAGGGGTGGTCGGTAAACTCATGACACTTACCCTGATAAACTTCATATGGAGTGATTCTGCAAGATTAATGGAAAGATATTTTCCACAATCCTCATTCACATGGTATCTGCTGATGTCTTAAATTTTCTAGTGTATTTCCAAGAGACTGAGTTTAGCTGAAATGACACACCAATTGGATTAGCCTTTTTTGATCCAGGACCTCATCAGTCCGCAAGTAGGCCAAAGTATACATCACTCCAATCTGTAAACTATAGATAGAGATATTTTTATTTCTAGTAGCTATATATTAATAAAAACCAGGACTGAAATTTGTGACTTCATCTGTGATTTTTCCTGTTCACTCATTTTAAGTAATAAGACAAAAATTTACAATGGATACATTATGGCATTTAATTTGAAGTTCTAAATCTTTATATGTTTTGGATATTAGCTTTCATTAAACAATTTGGAAAGCAGAAAGACTAACATGAAAAATAATTGAAACAAAGAGAAAGGGAATATAAATGAACAGAAATGAGGACTAATGAAAGACAATTAAACATGGCAATCTAGAATAAAGAATTCCAATACTAATTTTAAAAGACTGTTCTGGAGAACATAGCTGGAATAAGCAATTGCTTTTACTGAAAAGGCTACACAACTTTGATTGGTTTCTTTATGATTTAATTAATTATTAGTACAAAACCATTTGCAGATATCTGACATTTTAAAGTGCAAAATAAAAATTCGAAAGATGAAGTCAAAGGGAACATAAATTTTTCGAATTTTAATGACAAACATCAGTAATTATCTGACTGAATACCAGCAGCTGAAAGCAGTGAAAGCAGTTTTCTCTGAAACTGGCTTCATTCCTCTTCTTGAGGTGATTTGTAGCCAGTTAATCAGAAGCCACACGCCTACTACATTGTGAAGGGTAACCTAACACAAGCAAGTCAACATGTGCAGTGTGTAACACCTCTGCAGGGTTGCATAAAATAACCTGTCCTGGGAAACTGGCATTTTTTTCACCCAGTTACATGATACATGGGGATGAGACAATGACATTTAGCCTAAATAGTAGTACTTGTCTACGAAATCCATTCGTGTGGGTGTGTATACATATATATTTATATAGGACTCTTTACCCCATCATTTGAACAGAAATTATAATACAGTTTGAAGAACTGTACCTATGCAAAACTTTAAATAGGAATGAATCTGAAAGTAATTTAGTTTCTTTACACTACAAGAAAACAGAGAGAGAACTGCTATTTATTACTTCTCATGAAAAGATATGAAATGTTGGAATTTTTATATAAGTAAATTTAGCAGTCTTTTCATATGCATTCTGGCAACAAGATACAAATTAAATTTGAGTTTCTGAACTCTATTTGTTACATGAATAAATATAGACTAGTGGACTGAGTCAGGATAAGCTTATTCTATTACAGTTGTATTTGTCTGAGATTATTTACAGTGTTCTACATTTCTCCAATAGATTTTGTGAGGTGTTTCTTTCTTTCATTGTTCATTTCAGGATGCCTGCATTTAGTCAGGTTTGTCTGTACTTTCTTGGAGCTAATTTCTTTTTTTCCTAATAGAACTTTTGGGGTTTAGAGGTTACTGAAAAATATTTTAAATGTGTAATTCAAACAGTCACAAAATAATTTTATTTGGAATAAAACTGAGAACAAAATAATGTTTTATGTTTTCTAAAACCATGGCAATTGATTATTTTACTGCAACAGTTAAAAATTCACTTGTACCATACTAAGCAGATGGCCATGTGACTGTCTCACCCACTTCCTTAATCTCTGCCTTTTGGGAACACAGCCCATTTGCGCTCACATGTCCCTCCTACTCCTCAGCAAGCTGCAGAGGCACTTACACACGTGCCCACCAGCAATAGCTTTGCAGGTGAACAACACATTTTAAGATCAGCAGATACTTAGAAATATGTGATGATAACTACACCACCAACTCAAATATCACCACCTCCACTGCCGCAAGCACACCACTGGGACTGGAAGGGGGAATATTATGGAAAAGAATGTCACTGCGTGTAGGAGGATCAAATCTGTCTTTTCCCTCCTCTCAATTCTATGTTTATGAAAATACTCCATGCCAAGCAGTTTACAGATGGAGGGTTGAATGAACCAACAGTACCCTTGGAAGCAGAAGACTTAAAAAAAAAAAACAAAAACAAAACAAAACCCCAAACCCCAAAAATATGACCCAACCAAAACAAAACAAAAAGACTCTAAAACAAAAAAAACCGCCCCAAACACACACACACAAAACCAAACAAACAAAAAAACCAAGCAACTAAACAAAGAAAACAACAAAAAAACCCACCCAAAAATACAAAAAGCCATGCTCAACAAGGTTTTTTTGCTTTTATCACAAGGCTCCATCACTGAAGTTGCATTCCTGGGTCAGAATAGTCAATAACCAATTTGCAGTACTCTCCAGAAAATTTTTAAATCTTTTGGCAAAAAAAATGAAAGTAGACCTGTAAATTTATATTCTCCAGTGAGGTTAGGAAACAGGCAAAAAGATCATTCTGCCAAACTAATTTCTTAATCCTTGCCTGTCACCATAATCTAGGATTAAAAAATATCCATTGAAGGAGCAGTGAGAGCCCTCTGCGTGCCTGGAAGGTTTATAGAATACCATGTGTGCTAACTGAAACTAAGAGATACCAGTGTTTTGAAAAACTACTGTATCATTTGGTCTGCTCAATGCTGAAAAGAGAATTCATCTTTCTTTTCTCCATCATCTAGTTTTTTATGCAGAAAATATACACAAGGCAGGTGACTTTTAAATAAATCATTAATATGTACATGTTATTCATCTGTCTTTGCAATCTTACTTGGATTAAGTGATACTAACTAAATTTGTATCACTTTCTCTGTAAGTAAAGAGATTTTGATAATTCAGTTATTATAAGAGGTTTATAAAATTATTTTAAGTCTGGTCAACAATTTTCTCCATCAGTTAATGTTAATTATTGCAACAGCAAGTCTTACAGATTCCAGACATCCAGAATTTCACAATAGGCAGCTACAAAAAAATAATATAAATAGCAGCTAAATAAATGAACCACAGGAAAGTGAACTGAAGAAAATATCATGCATGTTCTATTAATCCAAAATTCCAGTGAAGCAACAATGATGATAAAAATACCCTTTCTTCATTCATGATGGTGTGCTAACAGGGCTACTGAAAATGTAGAGAAATTCTTCCATATTCAAATAGGAGCCAGTGAAAGTCTGTACAAGCATCACCCAGCTACTTTATCATTACAGATGCTACTGTCAGGCAATCAGACTTTCCAGACTTATAAAAAAAAAAAATGATCATACTCACAACCTTGCTTATTGCTCTTGGCTCTTTCACCATGGTATGGATAAACACCATCCTTTGCATGCTTTGCCAGAAGTCTGGTATTGGAGACCTGGCTTGACTAGTCCGGCTTTCCACTGAAGGGGCTCAGTGCAATGGGAGAATGGGCAAATCTGGAAGCTATGTTTCTGCATGAGTAACAAATGCATGAGCACCTCAGCATATAAGACACTACTCAGTCTGACAAGTCTCCTGAAAGTTACCTGAAGAGGAGAAGGGGAAGGGGTTTTTTTTGTCCTCATTAACTGAAAAACCAAGATGTAATTTAAACATACATATTGCAGAAAATAAACTAATTTCAGCAGTGCCTAAGAAGTATGTGTAGTAAACAAAGCGTATAACAAAATCTGTAAAAATCCTATTACTATATCTGAAAAGGCCTCAAATAAACAGGCAAAAAATCCAAAATAGTTGCCAAGCTGGAAACATATAAATTAAAGCATACATATTTCAAAAGACCTTGAGAAGGAAAAGAGAAGAAAACAACTTAAACCCCAGCAATAGCAACCCATATTCTAGTGCCGGGTAGTAGGAAGGGGAGGCAGATAAAGAAAACAGTAAAGCCTTTTTATCTGGGGCTGAAGACCAGCAGATCATCCAGTGAGACTTTTCTACAAACCTCTTTTTAAGCATGTTTCAGAAGAGAAGCAGGAAGGTTATAGTTCTAATTTCCTCAGAACTCAATAGCCCTGAAAGCTGAGAGAAATCTTTATTAAATAGAATCTTAATGCATTTTATAATTTTCTTTTTTTGTGTAGTTTTAGTACTGCAAATCTATGCTTTTAAGTAAGCGTATTCTTTTAATTGTGTCTCATGAAGCAGCTTCCTCAGAGCAAGCACACAAAAGATGTGTTGTTTCCATAGAAGCAACAGTCCCCAAAACTATGGCACTGCAGTCTGTCTACTCTAGGCAGTGCCTTAAAACACAGTGTTTCAGGAACTCCACAAAAGCAAGCCTGCCTACCTAGTGGTGTGGGAGAGTGAGAGGTGGAGGCGCGTTCCAGCAGACATGTGATGGGATAGTGACATCAGCCCTGGATGGGACAGTTACACTGTGGAAGAAGTCTAGAAAAAGTTCAGTTCAGCTGCTCTACCACCCAGCTGTGCTCTCCTTAAGCTGTGCCTCTCACAGCTACAGCTTGTCAGTAGCTGTCCTCGTACCTTGATCACCTCAGTGTAATAAAACAGATTATTGAAATATTTTGCAGTTCCATAGCATTTCTTTAAAACTTTCTAAAGCTGTTACATACTTTTATTAGGATATGTTAAAAGATTTTAGGAGAGTTTCTCTAGTGAGGTCATTTTTGGGTGAGCAGTCATTTTGCAGATTTAATACAGGTTCTGCACTTGTAGTATATTAACTGAACTGAATTGCTACTGGGAAGTAAAACATATTGCAGAAGATGCTTTGCAGAGTGAAATAGCAGTAAAAAAAAGAAGCTATTTTGTTGAGATGGTGCATTTTATTTCATAGTCAGAAACATATTAAAGTATGTAGAGCATATAAAAGTAAGTATTGAGATTTCATCTAGGATAGTTCCAATTTGAGATAAAGCATCCAATTTCTTATACCTCTTCTCAAACAGAAAAAAACCCCAACAAATACTTCAAAATGTAAAAGAAAAACGACTATTCTATAACCACAACCTGAAACTTACAAAGATCCTTTCAGCCAACAACCTGCTCTATAGAAATGCTCCCAGATCACTATGATGCACTTCAGTGAAGAACCTCCTAGAAATACAGAGCAAAATCTCAGGTATTAAATACATATATATATTCATATATTTATCTTCAAGCCATGGAACAATACTGCAGAACTTCAGCTAGGAGTCTGATGGATTGTTTTCTAAAGGGACAGCATTACAAAGGACTCTACTTACCGAGACATCTTATTTAATTATTTATCATGGTGGTATCTCAGAGATAGAACTCCCAGTGTCATGCAAGTCCTCTTGGAACAGTACTATGACTGTAAAACTCTCAAGAAAGCCAGATATCCATCCCCTTCTTCATCTTCACAGTAACATCATGAATTATGCTTCCATACAGGATGGATACACCTAAATCCAACTTCAGTTTTGCAGACTTCAGAGCATCTTGTGTCTGAAGGAAAGGGTTAGAATGAAAGGGTCTTCATATCAGAGTTTACTAGTAAACCTACTGAAATGCATAACTTTCCATACAGATTTCCACATTTAGAGCATGCTATAAGATGACACCTGAAATACACCAGCTTATAAATTCCTAATTTTGAGGCTGGTTAAAAATTTCCTACTCTGCTCTAAAAGGAGCTGCTGAACAACGCGAGCAGTCCCCACCTGCCTGTGAAGCCAAACTTTTTCAGCTGTGCAGCTCAAGTGCATAACCCTGGCTTAGAACTCAACTAAGCCTAGTATAAACTTGAATAGTAAATGTGTCCCTATTTACAGTTTTAGACTCCTGAAATTTGCACCCTATCACACCTTCCATAATGCATCACAAAGTGAAAGACAATATTGCGACAAGGTCGGGGACAATCTGTGATGTCCTTGCTGAAGTTCTCAAACAGCAGATAAATTAAATAAAGACACTGTCATCTTCTCTTAAGAAAAAAGAAAAAATTAGAAATTGTAACAAAGATTTTTTCACTGTTTACTACAAGGGTTATGGGGATTTAACAGCACCTTTTTAATAGGCTTCTTTGCACATCAATATAATCAAGTAGTTACAAAGACAAAACACACACACACAAATGAAAAGGACTTTAGATTCACTCTAAACTGGGAAATTCTGCTTCTGACTGTAGGAATCCACTGTGTTTTTATCTTCTCTTCTGCCAGTCAGGAGCAATGTCAGATCCTAGTGGTTATATGACAAATTTCCTTATCTGCAACTGTTCTGCAGTTGCAGTTCATTTGGAGGACTTTACCTCAAGGGTGCTGTCTCTCAGCATCACAGTTTAACAATCACTAAACTTTATATCCATTTCCATTAGGTCTGTTCAGTGAGTTTCCAAAGTAGAGTTGTCATAGAGCAGAATGCCTGCTATCTAGCAATATAAAACCCATTAAGACAATTTAGACTTAAGCTGCAGACTATCAGCTTTCCAGAGGCAGTGAACTAATTTTTTTTTTTCCACAGAGTCTGTCTCTCACAGATACTACAGGTAAAAGATAGTCTCTCCAGCAGTTTAGTGAAGAGGGGGTGGAACCGGGCAAGGGGGGTGCAGAGAAGAGCCATGGAAATTCCTGTATTTAACACACTAGTTCAAGTATCTGGCAAGTAGCCAGAACCACAGGCACACATCCATATATTTTTCTACTGAGTCTGCAATTTTCTGACATCTTTATTGTCATTCAGGAAAAAAAAACAAAAAACTGTTGCACTAGTACTGTGTGCATCTTGAGCAGCTTATCTTTCAGTATCTTCAGCATACCACATTCAGATTGTGTATCTCATATTCTCCCAAAATCTTTCACAGGAATTTCCAGCACAGACCCACCCCTTAAAACATCTTCAGAAGTTAATATCTGACTAAAATACCTACGTAAGACTTTCTGTCAAGTGAAGTCTTCAACTCACCCAAACTATCAATTTATATATCAAGCTCTCAAGTTCCACTTGATTATAAGAATTTCTGCGCTCCCCCCTCCCCCCCCAAAAAAAAACATAGGCAAAACTGACAATGTGCCCATTGGCCTTTTCATTGCTTCTTCTACAACATGTACTGTATGGATGTACATCTCATGCCAGTTGAAGATTAATAATTAAGTCAACAGCAGTAGTGTGATAAAGCTGGATACTCAGGATCTATCATTTTGTATTTGCATTGGCATCACTGGAAATTTATATTTATAAATACAGCTCCTGAGTCAGTAACACTTTTTCCAGTAATTGCTGGTTTATTAAAAAAAAAAAAAAAAAAGCTGTAATTATACTTGTGTATCCGACATACTTTTCCTAGTTAAAAGACTAAGCAATTACATATCTTGTAATAACATTAGTTCTAATGTGCTTGTTTAAAAATCATGATTGACTAGAGCTGAGAACTGAAAGTATGTGAAACAGGTTTTTTATTTCTTTTTCCAAAATAAAGCCAGAGTGAGAAGTCATTAACTGAATACATACTAATTACTTTTGAAGCACCCCTAGTCCGCACTGTTTCTCAGGTATAGTGAAAACCTGCAAGTGACTGATAGTCAAATCCTGGTTGAAATAGTTTCTTCCATCTACTCTGTGACATGATTAGAAGCCACTTTGTCTTCAAGTTACAGAAACCCAGGCAATTCACAGATTTACTAACTTTTCCAGAAGTCATTTGCAGGCCAAACAGCCAGCGTCAGTCACTGTGACACCTGAGCAACAGGGCTATAGTGAAACAATGGGCTACACAGAAATAAAATAAATCCCATGAGAGCTGCATTCAGTGAGGATGCACATCTAAAAAGACTACACTGGAAATCTCTGAGCAGTAAGTGTTCTCCAGCTAAGAGCTGGATACATCTTTTATTAATGCATTATGTTATTTCACACTGTTAAGATAAATAAGTCTTTATAAACAGCAGAATTTCTCTTCTGCAAAGAACCAGATTTTCCTAATTAATTTCTTTTATTAGGAAAGCAAGGGGAGAAGGCAGCTGTTCATGAGTCTTCTTTGTTCCAGGTAAAGACTAAGGAAGGAACCCACTATAGTGTTTTAGCTACACAGGAGATACTGTCTTCTAAATTACAACCCCTTTTAGCTTTCTTGAATTCCTTTTACAGTTACCGATAGTACCATTCGTATATGCAATGATATACAAACAGCCTCCCTAAGGAGACTTGAACTGCATTTCACTAATATTGTGCTACAGCTCAAAACAGAGACTGCCAAGTGTGTGCACTGTCACCGAATATATGACAGATCATCTGTAGAACTTGAGAGCACAGTGAATTAGAAAACACGTGTTCTATCCCAAATCAAAAAGCTGTCCCTTCAGTACTAACACTGAAGTGCCAAACTTCCAAACGTGAGACAAGCTTCCTTTGTCAATTCCCCAAAACATGCTCACACCATAACTTCACAGCAGAAAAGTCAGTCGTGAATTCAGCAATGAATACAAACCACACTTTGTACAACGACACACTCTGAATCTCATACTGCACACATAACCTTAGCTGCTAAATCTGCACACCATAAACTCCCAACTGCTAGGCACAACAGGATTCCAGTGTGGATGCAACATAAATTGCAACATGGGCATGCATAGGGCTGCTAATGTACAGTACACATCCCACAACAAGTTAGCAGCTCTCCCAAAGTACAAAATAGCTAACATTTGGTTTGGAGAAATTGGTAGTTGGAGATGTCAGTTCCTTTCCTCACTCTCTAATTTAATACAAGGGTGAAAGCTGTTCCTGAGCTGTACTTGGAGTAAGCATACTAGTCTATTCACATTTCTATGGCAGGTAGTATGCACACTAGAACCTACTCTACCCTTAAAAAATATCTCTAGTTCTACCTCTAAGCATTACAAATAATTTGCAACAAATAGCTCCCCTAATTAAAAACAGTTACACCTTGAAAACTTAATTTGATAGAAATTGATTCTTCTTTCTTTTTGCTTGCAGATTTAAAATAAATCAAATGTCTTTTGCAGTTTATTACCAGAATTATAATTTAACCTACTGTAATAAAATTCACAGTAAAATTGGTCTGGAAAAATAATTTCAAAATACAATTTCTAATATGATAATAGAAGATATTTCCATTTCTTGTAGCATCAATATTTACTGTATGCAACTGAAATTTTCAAAGAATTTGAAAATGCTGCATCTCTACATGTTAGTCCTTCCAATGGCACAGTCAGGTAGATTTCACCTGACAAAAAAGTACTCCCACCTGTCCCTGAGAGCACAGCATTTTCCATTTGCAAAATGAGAATTTTGTTAAATAATCTCACTGGAGATTACATGGAAAATCTGTAGGGTGGCTGCTGTGAGAAGCTGCAAGAAGTTATCCCAGTGTCTGACAGATCCAGTGTCAGAAAGCTCCAAGACAGACCTGTCACTGTCTAAGTCTGAGCCCACTGGCGATAGGCCTTTGGGCTACTATATTAAAGAAGGGGAAAAAGTTACTATGCAAAAGCAATTGCAGCCAGAGATGAGAGGAGTGAGAATATGTGAGGGAAACAGCTCTGCAGACATCAAGGTCAGTGAAGAAGGAGGGTGAGGATGTGCTCCAGGTGCCAGATCAGAGATTCCACTACAGCATGTGGTGAAGAGCATGATGAGGCAGGCTGTCCACCTGCATCCCCTCAAGGGCGCAACATTGGAGAAGATAAATGCCCAAAGGAGACCATGATCCTATGGGAAGCCCATGCTCGAGCAGGATCCTGTGGAGAGAGTCAGGAACTGTGGAGAGAGGAGCCCACACTGAAACAGGTTTGCTGGTAGGGCCTGTAACCCCTCAGACTGAAGCAATCTGTTCCAGAATGACTTCATCCTGTGGAAAGGGGTTCATGCTGAAGCGGGTCCAGAGATGAGCAATGAGGTTGGTGAAGGGACTTGAGCACAAGTTCTATGAGGAGAGGCTGAGGGAGCTGGGGTTGTTTACCCTGGAAAAGAGGAGGCTCAGGGGTGACCTCATCACTCTCTACAACCACCTGAGAGGAGCTTGTAGCCAGGTGGGGGTCGATCTCTTCTCCCAGGCAATCAGCAGCAGGACAAGAGGGCACAGTCTTAAGCTCTGCCAGGTGAGGTTTAGGTTGGATATTAGAAAGAAGTTCTTTACAGAGAGAGTGATCAGGCACTGGAATGGCCTGCCCAGAGAGGTGGTGGATTCACTATCCCTGAAGGTTTTTAAGATGAGGCTGAATGTGGCACTGAGTGCCACGATCTAGTAATCACAGTGGGGTTGGATGAAGGGTTGGACTTGATAATCTCGGAGGTCTCTTCCAACCCAGTTAATTCTGTGATTCTATGATTCTATCCTGGAGCAGTAAGGAACTGTGACCTGTGGGAAGGACTCACTTTGGAGAAGTTCGTGGAGGAGCGTCTCTTATGAAAGAAACCCTGACTCTGGAGCAGGGGAAGGAGTCCTTTCCCTGAGAAGGGAGGACCAGCAAAAACGCGATGAACTGACAACAACTCTTTTTCCCCATTCCTCTGCACCTCTGAAGGGGAAGAGGTAGAGAGTTCAGGAGTGAAGTTAAGCCTGTGAAAAATGGAATGGTGGGGGGAAGGATGTTTTAAGATTTGGTTTGACATCTCATCACCATACTCTGATTTGATTGGCAACAAATTAATTTCCTCCAGTCAAGTCTGTTTTGCCCATGACAATACCTGGTGAGTGATCGCTCCCTGCCCTTCTCTCAATCCACAAGCCTTTAGTTATATTTTCTCTCCCTTGTCCAGCTGAGAAGGGGGGTGATAGAGTGGCTTTTGTGGGCACTCTTTGTTTGTTATAGTAAAACAAGGACAAGAGACTGGGAGCTACTTTGAGCACTTTGGCACATCATCCATGCAAAGAAGTTGAAGCTGTTCTGCCTTAAGGCCCTGGGTGACTCCAGGTTCCACACAAACGCCTTTTTAAACAACCATTTTTGTCTTTCAACACATAAAAATTGGAGAATCTAAATCAATAGCTGGAGCTTACAATAGATGCAGAGAAACTGTGGTTTTTAACAATATGCACAGCCGCATGGGCTCCAAAATGAGACGCTGCAGGGGGAGAAGTAGCAGGGGAGGGGAAACCCTGCCAAGGCAAACCATTAGGTCACGGGCCTCAGCAGTGAGCATGGGAGGGGCAGGCAGCATTTTAAGCAACAAGACTTTTTTTCCCCAGATCTATTTTGAAAGTAGCAGAAAGGAATCATTGCATTTAATCTTAAAGTCTTAAACCCTGAAGTGCTTATGTCTCTGTGCCACAGCAACCTGCTGGCATTGTAAAGGACCAGAGGGGAACAAGAGGCAACGTGAAAACAGGAGAAAACTCATTAGACAGGTATCAATATCTGCTTTCTGGCAGCTGTCTATTACAGGGCTCCTAAGTATTGTATTTTGTACAATTGGATAGAGTATAGAGAATGTACCACTTGATGACTATCTACACTTTGCAATAGTTTAGTAAAATTGAAAATTGTACTAAACTATGGTTTTAGCCTCGGAGACTGCAAAGTGAAGCACTGTGCTCTATGTAGTGCACTCTCTGCAGAACCCAACAGAATGCAAGTCATAAATGGAGAAAAAAACCCAAAGAAACCCCAAACAAAAAAAACCACCAAAGATTCATACTATCCCTTTTCATGCCAGTGATCAAAGAAGCAGATCAACACTATGTGCTGAGATGCATGGCTCATCCAGGTGGTCATTTGTACAAAAACAGTCAAACTGCATTGGTACTGTATGATGAAGAATGTTATACTGTCAGAGGATGCAGCAAGGCCATGCAGCCTAGCAGCATGGAAAAGAATGTAAATAAGAGAATGTAAATCCAATCATACGTGAAGGCTAGTGGTAAAACATAGATAATAGAGCTAAGAATAGTGTTAGTATGTAAGATTCTACAGGAGTGTGTGAGTGCAGCGGTGTGAGAACAAGATGTAATATACGAGATGAAGCAAATAAAAGCTTCATTTAGGCCATCATCATGTAGTGCCCAGTTTTATTATTTTGGTCATCCTCATATTTAATACAACATTATACTGTTCCCCTTGCTCAAGAAAGCCCGAGGCTGTATGATGCAAGCCCCAGCTCGCCCTTACAAAGGAAGGACCACAGGCAATTAGCTTAAATCAGGACTGGAACAACTGAAGATAACTCTGTTCCAATGTATATATTATTTGCAGTACTGTAGGAAGCATAAATCACAAGAAATCTGCTATCATATATGACAGCAGGTGAACTGCAATAACCTTTTTCTTTCTTGGGTCAAATATTACAATTTCTTCTTCCCCACCAATATTTCTTAGATTCAGATCTTTAAGCCAATGTACCAATCCTATGCTCAATAGCATTTCTGCACTCTACCAACCCATTATTGTCACTGCCAGTAAACATGACAATTTAGAAAGGGGATGATTATGTAGTTCTATGGAGGAGAGTATATTAATAAAGCTCAACAGCAATAATCTTTGTTATCTACACTTGACAAGTGCAGCATCCAAACTTGAAAATGAACCAACCCCTTAAAGTATAAATCTTTTATCAACAAAAGACATGTTTTCCAGAAGTTAAATACTAGCTAGAAGCAAGGCAGAGCACCTGCTTGTATATAATAGTGTCTATGCAGGTGTTCTGCCTAATGTCATCTTTCATTAATATCTGATCCATGTCCTAGGGAAGTCAAGGGGAGTTTTACAGTTTATTTCAGTGAGGTTTGAAATATGCCCTCAAATTTTACTGATTCTTTCTTATGTATACCATGCAATAAATACTTCTTTGTGCTTTTAAAAATGTATTTAGAAAAGAATAATCTAATAAAAAGAGGTAAATTTGGTTTACAGAAAGAAAAAATTTAAAACTTGCAGGTATCTCACTGGACACCAAGAATTAAACTATTAAGCTCTCTGAACAGCGCCTTTAGCAGCAAAAATGCCACCTGGAAAATGTCAGAGTTTTTCAGAGTGCAGAAAGAACCTATAAGAGTGGTGGTATAGTTTTCAGATTTTCCCTTCTAAAATGTTCTCTCTCTTTCTTTTCAATATATTAGTTTGCTTCTGAGTAAGCATAGTCATGGATGTCTGTAATCTTTACTGGCTTTATGGACAATGCAGGTCCTTAAACTGTAGCCTGGGCTTTTCAGGTTGCAGATGTGGGAATTAACCAAAAGAATCTGGGCACAAGCACATCTGCTCTTCTGTCATTCTGCACTGAAGTCGACCTGTTGTATGCAACCTGACATATCATGATCTCTTCTGAGGTGGGCTTGGGAGGCAGCAGTATTGATGACATTTGTTTATAACTATGTTTATTAGACATATGTTCCTTTTTCACACAAGCTGTAAATAGATTATGCAGACAATGCTTCTGACAAGTGTCTCCAGGCTGCTCCTCACTGTGAGCAATGGCAGATGAAGCTGTGATACACTAATGAAGTGTGAGCACCCTTGGAAACATTCCCTCATTCCCACCTGGAAACTGATCAGACTTCTGAGGATGACCAGCTGGTGACAAGGTGGGTGAGACACCCTTATCTCCTTAGTGGTAAAATCAAAAATAAGGTCCCATTTTCATGTTATATACTAATAGAAAATGAAAATAAACTAGAAACCAATATAACCATGCCCTTATTAATGAAGGAAAACTTGAAAAACTGATATCATTAAGCCATTTCAGTTGTGATTAGTGACTAGAGAGTTTTATTAGTCCAATATATTTTGACCAACATTAAATATCAAAATATCATCTGTAACACTCTCTACTTATACTTCCACTCTTTATTCATCCACGTCTTTCTCATCCTCTCCTCACTGTATTTCTGTAACAATTCTTCCTACTAAGCTGAAATGCAACCACTTTTTCTTTTAATCAGAAATTACACTGTCTTTTAACCAGACTTTCAAATAAAGCCTATCTTGCAGAATACTTACTTTTAGTGAATATCTGTTTCTTACACTCTTGTATTAAGACACCTTAAACACCTGCAGGCATAGTACTCACTTTCACATCTTAAAACTAGCTATGAAAAAGACTAGGAGTTCATGAAACCTAAAAGGGGAAAAAAAAAAAAAAAAGAGAAGGAAATAAAGAAAAATTTAAAAGGTTGTATCTGCACCACTGACTAGGTGTTATTTTTGCAGAGCCTACCTCAGAGTTAGGCAATCAGAGAGCTGCAAAAGCTTTTCTGCACATTAGGCTTTTGACACATATTGGCCTTAAGGTATGTGGGAAGATCTTTTCAAGTAGCCTGTTGATATCCTGACTCTCACCTCTAACATGATCAGTCTTAATTAATCTGCAACAACTGTCCTTGCAACCAGGTAAAACCACAATTCAAGACCGTGTAACCTTCTCCTCAATGTTTACATTTAATAAGATTTTATTGCTTCATTTTCTTCCAGAATCAGTGAACAAGCCAGGTTCAAGAAAGTCCCAAAACTCTGCAATTGACTCTGTTCAAGTTATTGCTGCTAGTAGGCATCAATTTGAAAACAACACCAATTCTTTCAATGCTTTACTGAAAAAAGTGTTTTGCATCACAAAGATTATTGGTGTATGACACTATGAAAATAATCAAAAGTCCCAAAATAAACACCCATTGCAGAAGAAACTATGGTATTATCTGGCTCATAAACCCACTACACATGCAATGCCACAGCTCAGAAAAACATCAAGGTAGAGCTCTTGGATGAAAAATCTCACCAGTCAGCCATTCAACAATCAACAAAAATTCACAACTGGTACAAATTTCAGCTGCTCTTTTAGCACTGTCAGTCATGGGTAATAACCTTGTAATTCTTACCAGACAGACAGTTACAGAATCAGAACCATCTTCCCATTTGATTTGGGATGTAGGTATGCAGGTGTATTGGGTCTGGCTGAGGTGGTGTTCATTTCCCCATAGCAGCCCTCACAGTGCTGTCCTTTGCATTGGTAGCTAGAAGGGTGTTGATAACACACAGTGTTTTGGCTACTGCTGAGGACAGCATCAGTACTGTAACATTTCTTCCTCTCCTGAGGGCAAGATTCTAGGAGGGGACACAACGGGGCCATCTGACCCAAACTAACCAGAGGGATATTCCACACCGTATGATGTCAGCTCAGATATAAAAGCTAAGGAAAGAAGCAGGAAGGTGAGTATTCATTGTCTCCAATGGCTGGCTGCTAAGGAACTATTATGCATGCTGAAGCCCTGCTTCTCAGAAGTCATCGCTGCAGATGGGAAGTAGAGAATAACCATGTTATCTTTTGCTCTGGTTTTGCGTGTGCAAGCTTTTGCTTTGCCTCTGCTCAAATAAACTGCCTTTTCCCAACACATGAGTTGTTTTCCTTCTTACTCTCCCCACTGTCCGGCTGGGAAGGTGTAATAGGGTGAGTTCGAAGGATGCCGACATTGAAAACCAAGACATTGCTAAAAGCTCAACAATAAACCCAATATTTATTATAAAAGTGGCTAAGTAAATGAGAAACCGAGAGACAGGAAAGGGGAGGCGGGAAATAAGCCCTCAGTGAAACCCCCACTCACACAGGTGTGTTTTACGAGTTTGTCTTACTGACCCCAGGATAATCAGAATTCCCCATAACAGGGGCTTCATCCTCGGACGGTCAGCAGGTTCACAAAGATAGCAGGCGTCCCTGCAGGAGGCAACATTGTTCTTCATGTGGAGCTTGAGAGCCTTGAGCACCAGCCACCTGCATTTTTTATCCAACTAGATGGTGACGTCTCCCTGGGCCGGTGCGGCAGCACCGCCAGCCAGAGGCCTTCAGTCCCTTCCCCCGTTATGTGAGTGAACCCCTTCAGCACATGTGTGAGAACTTTGGGATTCCCCTCACACTTGCACTGTTTCACTCAAGGGGTCTTATCTATTGGGGTCTGGGGGTTTTACTTCATCTTCTCTTCTTCAGTTTCTCCTTTAAATGTCCTCTACAGACAACCAGCCAATCACAGAACATCAGTTAAAACAGTTTATACAAGAAACTCTCCTTCCAAAGACGAAGCTCCCATTTATCAGTGAACTTGTCAGGCAAAGAACAAAGCTTTCAAAGGTGGCTGGGCCAAACACAGACCAAAAAATATCAGCATTCCCTGATATAGAAGGGGAGGGATAGAGTGGCTGGGTGGGTACAGCCATCCAGCCAAGGTCAACCCACCACAGCAAGTTTAACTGCTGGAGGCAGAATTTGAAAGAAGAAAGGTTTCTCTAGAGCAGATGATGAAAACACCCATTTAAAATTAAGAACTTCAAATGTTGCCCTCAGTCTTCCGATCCACTCCTGTAGTCCTTCATATTGTCAAGAACAGCATTTTACAAATTGTCCTGGATTACACAAAGACTGATATCCTTTTCCTTTGTTTTCCCCAAATATGCCTACTAAATTAGACTGTGGAGAGGGACTTAAGATAAGGGTGGTACTCTATTATCCTAGGAGAAAGTGTATCCACAAGTGTGAAAAGACTGGAATGCTAATGACTCAGACAATCCAGGTGTTGAGGGTGTGCACACCTGGCACCTCCAGCTACAAGCTGGGTGTTGTTTCTTTGTCCTTACACAAATGACTCATCTTGATAACTCCCCTTGGGGAGGCACCAGGACAATTCACACACATGGCCTGAAGATTTTCATCTCTGCTGATGGCTGTAATGGATCTACCTGTGATGATATAACAGGAAGCTGTAACACCTTAGAAGGTATCAAAGACTCTTGAAATGTCCAGTGATCCAGTGTTAATCATCTAGTGAACTCCACACCCCAGAGGAGGTACCAGAGGCATTTCCACCTACCCTGAGCCCAATAGAACACCACATTCAGACATCACTGGGCAGATTGAGGCTCTCCTTCCCTCACTCCACAGGACTTCTACCACCTGGGGCTTCCATCACCACCTCGGCATATCAGGACTAAAACCACCACTGGAATTGCAGTGACCAGGCCTCATTGCTTGATCTGGAGCATGTCTTGTGGGTTCTTTCAATCACCTGGGGGTCCGCAGCCCTGCTCCAATTGCCTGTGCTGGCACTGCAGCCTTGCTCCAACACTGATCCTCCAAACCATTCCTGCCAGGTTTTCACAGGTAGCCATCTCATTTTGGTCTGGTGAGTGGGAGCTTGGGTATCTTCTGGTTAGCTTAACCCAGTTTTATCAGTATTGATTTTTAGCATTCCTCTTAGTAAAGAGCTATTTTTTTTCCACTTATATCTGGGTATATTTGATCTCTCTCTCAGTATTGGAGAGAATCAGAGGTATTGAACTGGAGGAAGGAGACTTCCATCTGAGGTCTACACCTCTCCCAGCTGTCTCAAACCAAGACACAGGTCACCAGCCAAATACATTTCTTTGGCTTAAGAAGAAACCAATCGGAATAATCTGAAGTATTTAAATCTTGTCTTTATTTGCAAGAATCTGCAGAGCTCAGAATAATAAATAATTCAATCCTAGCAAAAGGCCAAACAGGATTTTCACTGGATTGAACAGAAAGCTTAAAATTCACTTGGGTGGCTAAAACCAATCCATACTCCAGCACCGATGTCAAAATCGTCCTTTACCAGTTACTAAGGGACCAATTCAATACCACCCTAGGGCTCAAATACTCTTTTAAAAATCAGATTATAATTTCAGCACGGGATTACATTAATACATAACCCAGATAAGGTCCTTCCATGAAGCACAATGAGCTTCAGTAAATTTCAGTTCGTGCCTCCTAAGTATCAACAGATGAGAATTTGAAAAATGAGAATGAGGGCACTTAGAAAATGAGGGAGTTTTATGAATCACATCTCTATGTTGAATGTTGGAGTTTCTGCTATAAAATTTTAAAAAGTTAACTTCCTCTACATTTCCATACCATGACTTCAGTGGCAAAAAATGCTAATAATATCTATATCTTAAAGATTAAAAGAAAATACTAATTTTCCTTGACCTTCTCTTAGGGAGAAGGGTAAGGGAAGTAGAAGAGTAAAGAAAAAGATGATGCCCCCTAACATTGACTTAGCCTAGAAGATTACATCACCATTTCTATAAAACAGAAATTAAAAACAACCAAACCCCGTGTGTACATTCTATTTTGGTTTGCCAAATGATGACAACAAATAGCTAGTATTCATACAAAAGGTATACACCAAGCATATTTATGCATGCCTTTTCGAAAGTCATCTTCAAATATCATCTTTCTTTTTCTTTTGAATTATGAATCTATACAAATATATATTTTTATTCATATAGACACAATGTATGTATTACATGCAATGTACACACATGAAGGTAAAAATAACCTGGAGAGGGGAAGTAATACATCTCAGGTCCAGGACCAGTTTTTCAGCTGAAATGAAAGTCTCCTGCTGACTAGCTGCCACTCCACTTTCTGGGATGGAGTCTGGGGGAAGTCACCTGTTTTGTAATAGTATTTGCACATTTAAAAGGAAACTCATCTTCTGAAGGGTTGTTCCAAGATTATGCAATGAATCCCCAGTGATTATAAATCACTAATTATTATGAAAAGGTCCTATCTTTAACAACCCTCTGTCAATTTACATGCAACACTACACAAACATGAATAAACTGCTACCTTAAAATAAATGAAGAGGTACAGTGCTAAAGGAATGGAAATAAATACCTATTGTATATAGTTTTTGTTTCTTAACACAAGCATCCTGGGTATTATGTTTTTGAATATACGTGAAAGGTAGTGAAAAGTACAGATAATACAAGAGACATCTACTCCTTTTGCCAGCACCCACAGTACAGTTTTCATATAAAAGTCATATCTTCAAATTTAGACTCCCCAGCACTATTTAATCAGCAAACAAAGGCCTTTTGGCTACAGAGCCTGGGAAGCAGCTGCACTGTAGCTCTGTAAATGACCAACAGGTCTAACTTGGTGCATCTGAAAGCCAACTGATGTGTTTTATCAGCAGTCCTCTCAAACTCATGAAGGTGAGAGAGTCCACTGAGAACTTAGGGTTTTCTGCAGCCAAAAAGAATACAAATTTCAACCATTAGCCCACAAATCATCTTTCAAGAACTCAGAAAATTCCTATCAATGATTCAAAATTGAAACTACCAGCAGAGTTAATTAATTATGCAGCTGAGCCCTCATGGTCTTCTGGTCCTTAGCTCCTAAAATATTTTTTTATACCTATTCCTACTGAACACTGTTCCCTAGAGACTTAAGAAGTTGCTCTGAAGGAAAAATCATGTAAACCTTGGTTATGTGCATTTCCTTTTCCACAAAGATGTTTTCTTTCCAAGTTATCTGAAGTGAAAATCCTCCAGTGAACAGGTTTCAGGAAAGGGACAAACTATATAAAGAAAATAAAAATCTTCTTGCAAACATAGCTGGAAATGACCAATAGTAACATATAATAAATTGCACTGAATAAACTGAATTAAAGTTTAGGAGAAAAACACATGTAGTACTTGATTCTTCATTATTCACCGTTGTGGATTAAAAAAAAAAAAAAAAAAAAAGGTAGGATTTATCATTTCCCTGCTCTTATTTCAATCACTCTTCTTATCTTGGTTCTGAGTGAGATATAAAAAGGTACACATGGAGAAAAGCCCTCTTTATGCAATGCTATTTTTCCAGTATGATTTGATTAGATTCATAGAGCATGACTGAAAGGAGCTCATTGTATACAGCTGATTGGGTTTTAAAGCAGTAGATAATCAGTTGGGTAAATTACTCCTTACTGTCTTTAGGACTTATGAACTCTCAAAATGCAAGCCCACCACTCAGAATGCAAGCGACTGACTGGAGTATTATGTTCCCGCTTAGCTGCTTCAATAATGAGACTATCCCTGGTGTTGTATGGGGCAGAGCTATGGACCTTGAAGAAAGCAAATGAATATCGACTTGAGTGATTGATATAACATACCTCAGGAGGATCCCTGATGTTAGCAGAAGACAGAAACTGAGAAGTAATGACACCACAAAAGCCTGCTGCGAATAAAAAGTAGCTGCAGGCTGCCATGAGAGAACTGGAAATGCCTCTGAGTGGGAGGTAAATTTGTACCACCTTTCATAAAACAGGGAAGAGAAATTCTTTCCATAGTTCTTTTTCTCTCCAGCTAGGCAGAGTAAAAGCATATCTATTGAATCATAGAATCATTTAGGTTAGAAAAGATCTTTAATATCATTGAGTCCAACCACTAATATAGCATGCCAAGCCCACCATCAAACCATGTCCCTAAGAGAGACTGAAATGTTATGGTTAATGAGTTAAAATCACCAAAGGACTTTTGTCCATGGTAGCAAACTGTGCAAAGAAGCAACTGCTCATCTATGACCACCAAAGCCCACCCATTCCTGAATACGCCTTCTGACAGAATGCGAACTCACAAGGTAGTACTATGGTTCAAATCACAGAATCATAGAATCATAGAGTCATAGAATCATAGAATTAACTGGGTTGGAAGAGACCTCTGAGGTCATCAAGTCCAACCCTTGATCCAACCCCACTGTGATTACCAGATCATGGCACTCAGTGCCACATGCAGCCTCATCTTAAAAAACCTCCAGGGACGGTGAATCCACCACCTCTCTGGGCAGCCCATTCCAATGCCTGATCACTCTCTGTAAAGAACTTCTTTCTAATATCCAACCTAAACCTCCCCTGGCACAGCTTAAGCCCAGGCCCTCTTGTCCTAGGAAGTAAACAAGCCTGGGGTGAGAAGAACGTATCCACAAAGCCATTCTCGGCAGCTGTGTTAAAAATCAGCTTTGGGTGGCTTTTATGGGGTGTTCAGAGGAGGCTATAGCCCACGAACTCATTTGAATGACTCAGAAAAATCTTATTGCGGATCCATGGATGGTGATTATGAACTCTTATCTTTTCTCTCTCTTTTCCTTTATACATTTTTTAAGTAATATTTTTATGCTTTCATGTTGCTATATTACTATGGATAATAACAACCCAAATGGCTACATACCTTTCTATTGCAACCAAACTGTTCTAAAATAAACCCTATACATTTACAAACACTGATTATTCAGTCTTGTTTTGCCTTTGATCTGGCCCCAAGGAATCTATTAACAAGAACCTGGGTTACTCTTGCCCTCATGGGGCAGGTCACAACAAAGCACATATCTATGCATCTTTCAAAGATTTGACACTTACAGTCCACAGGACAAGGTCTCCTTTTTTCCAGGCTAAACAACCTCATTTCCCCTCAGCCACTCCTCATAAGACAGTGACAGACACTTTACCAGCTTTGTTACCCGTCTCTGGACATATTCCAGTGCCTCAATGTCCTTCTTGGAGTGAGGAGCCCAAAACTGAACACTAGATTCAAGGTGTGGCCTCACTACTGTCTAGGATAGGGGAATGATCACCACTCAAGCCCTTCTCTATTGCTGATACAGGCCAGGATGCCATTTGCCTTCTTGGCCACCTGAGCACACCACTGGCTGTTCAGTTGGCTCTCAACCAGCACCACCAAGTCCTTTTCTACTGGGCCACTTTCCATTCACTCTTCTCCAAGCCTGCAGTGCTGCCTGGGGTTGTTGTGACCAAAGTGCAGGACTCAGCACTTTACCTTGTTGAACTTCATACCACTGGCCTTAATCCATCAATCCAGCCTGTCCGGATCCCTCTGCAGAGCTTTCCTACCCTCCAGCAGATCAACACTCCAGCCCAACTTAGTGTCATCTGCAAACTGACAGAGGGTGCCCTCAATCCCCTTATCCAGGCTGCCAATGAAGATATTAAACAGGACTGACACCAAGAGTGAGCCCTGGGAAACAGTGCTTGGGACTGGCCACCAGCTGGATTTAATTCCATTCACCAATATTTTCCGGACCTGGCCATCCAGACAGTTTGCTACCCAGCAAACAGTACACCTGTCCCAAGGCATGTGAAGCCAGTTTCTCCAAGAGGATGCTATGGGAAACAGTGGGAAAGGCTTTACTAAAGTCCAGGTAGACAACATCCACAGCCTTTCCTTCATCCACTAAGCAGGTCACCTTGTCACAGAAGGACATCATATTGGTCAACCAGGACCTGCCTGTCTCATGCTGACAGGGCCTTATCCCCTGGTTGTCCCGCATGTGCTGCTTGATAGCACTCCAGATGATCTGATCCATGACCTTCCCCAGTACTGAGGTCAGGCTCACAGGCCTGTAGTTTCCCAAATCCTCCTTCCAGCCTTTCTTATAGGTGGCCACCACAGTCCCGCTCCACTCTGAACAAATGCAGCCTCATCTTGAATACTGTATGCAGTTTTGGGCACTGCAATATAAGAAAGATATTAAGCTATTAAAGAGCATCCAAAGAAGGGGAACAAAAATGGTGAAGGGCCTTGAGGGGAACAAGAATGGTGAAGGCCTTGAGGGGAAGCCATATGAGGAGTGGATGAGGTCACTTTGTCTGTCCTCTGGAGAAGAGGAGACTGAAGGGAGACATCATTGCAGTTACAACTTCTTGTGAAGCGAAGAGAAGGGGCAGGCACTGATCTCTTCTCTGTGGTGACCAGTGACAGGGCTTAGGGAATGGCCTGAAGTTGTGTCAGGGGAGGTTTAGGTTGGATATTAGAAAAAGGGTCTTCATCCACAGGGCTGTTGGGTACTTGGAACAGGCTCCACAGGAAAGTGGTCACAGCACCAAGGCTGGCAGAGTTCATGAAGTGTTTGGACAATACTCTCAGGTACATGGTGTGACTCCTGGGGATTGTCCCGTGCAGGGCCAGGAGTTGGACTCGGTGATCCTTGTGGGCTCCTTCCAGCTCAGCATATTTTGTGATTTGCAATCCTCCAGTCACTTGGAACATGCCTGTTCAGCCAGGACTGCTGGTAAGTGATTGAAAGCAGCTCGGTGAACTCTTCTAACATGTTCCTCAGTACCCTTGGGTGGTTTCCACACAACTCCATAGGCTTGCATATGTCTAAGTGGTGTAGCAGGTCACTGACTATTACCCCTTGAATTGTGTGGTCTTTATTCTGCTCCCTGTCCCTGTCTTTCAACTCAGGGGCTTGAGTACCTAGAGAACAATTGACCTTAGTATTAAAGACTGGAGCAAGTCTTTAATTCATACAATCTTAAAAACTAACCCACCAAATAGAACATATCTAGGCTTGTGACTGTTTAGAGATCCTTGTCAGATGTGAAAGCGATAGCTGCTAAGATGGCAGAGAAAAGCATTTATTGCTTTCATTAACAATTAATCTTTTCAGGAATTTCTGAAGCAGCATTTAATTCCAGTCTGTAATGGCCTCTTAAAAAATTAAAATGAAAAATATTATGTTCATAAAGTTATATCAACTCTTTATTACAATAATTTTCAAATCCTTTTAGTTTTCTCAATTTTTTTTTTCGACTTGTCTGTGATGTAATGTTTGGTTAGATCAAAACAACATTTGGGATTTTATCTCTGGGTTGGTGCTAATCCTCCACTTCTACAAGCTCAACATGGGTTCACATTAACATTAAAAACAGACGTTAATATGTATTAACACCAATGTGTAAATACAGGAGCAAGATCTTTATATTAATTTTTAAATATTAAAGATCAAAAACTTCTGCTGGATGTTACTCCAAAGGTATGAGCACAGCATCTACAATAAGTGGAAATACAATATAGAAATACAATAAAGCATCTACAAGTTGTAGAAATATAGACTCCCTAGCTGGGAATTTTGAGGTCTATATTCTCTATAGTTTACTGGACAGAACTTCATGTGAAACACTACAGATTTCCTTGGGACATTATGATACTTAATTTTCTCTTTTTGTTGTTCCTCTTCTTTCTTTCAAAATACAGATTCAAAACAGAAAAATGAAGGAGACAAGAAAAAAAGTAGTTTATATTATTTTCCCCTTCTTTTCAAGGAAATGGAAACAAAAAAAACAATGGTAACTAATTAACATTTGAATTTTCAGAGCTGTTTTGAGCCTTGGTTATACTACAACAAGAGTCAGATAACAGAGGAAAGAAATTTTTTTGTTGATTCTTTCATTTTTTCCTTCTTGGCTTTTCACATTTATGTTATTTCCTTGTTAACACATTTAAAAAAATTAGTTCCAGCAATATTTACTTGCCCATTAAAGTCATTATATTTATAAGAAATTTAATATGTAGGACAAATGTATTATGTAGCTCTACCAGGAACCTTGGAAATTAGAGATTAAAAAACTGAGAATAAAAAGATACCCCAAGAAATTATTAAGGAAGTGGTATGTTAGGCATCTAAAACATCACACAACATCATATGAAGAGATGGATTTGTCAAATTCAAGCTGTAACAATCCAGCTAAATTCATTATATGACAAGGCTACAGGAAACGACAAATTACTATTTTCTAACTACAATGTATTTTTTAAGACAGCAGAAATCACATTGCATGACCAAACTAGATAAAATCAATATAGCTAATGACTTTTCAACCTTTCTTCACTTACAGATCAACAAATATTTTGCAGAAGAGGTACGAGCACATTGGAAATTTTACATGTATAAAATTACTGATTTACAAAGCCTGACACAAACTCTTTAGAAATAACAGCTGCTGCCCCTCCCCAGGACCCCACAGAACACAGCTGTCTGATGACAGGGTTATCTGCAAAGTCATCAGTGCAAGTCTGAGTATCAACAACTATGCCAAATCAAGGGGTTATTTCGATCTAGGAGTGTGTTCTAGATTTGTGCCTGTTGAAAACCTTCATTAATAATCTGCATATCAAAATAAAGACACTGTGCAGGTCACCATTATCTTTGCAAGCATTTGCAACTGCTGGTTCAGAATTCTAAGTGATCTTGATAGAGAAATAGCTTGAAAATAGTACTAAAAAGAAGTCATGCCACACAAACTGCAAACTGAATATTGGCTCACAGTGTGATCCTATTCCAAAAGAAAGATTTTTTTTTCATAGTCACCCTAATATAGTTTCCACTTGTATTTTTCCCATTCCACTTCTATATAGCTTACAAATTTGTTCTTCACCCATTTATTTTTTAACACCTTTCATATAGCAAAGAACCATTATTCCTTTCCTAGAACTTGGCATAGAGTTTTGGTAAAAATTAGTAATTTTCATCAGTTATTGATTCCAGAATTCAAGGCTGAATTCTGCACCACCTCTGTTTCAGTTTGTTTGCTTTTGTGTTTTTGAACCACATTATCATCACCTATATCAGTACCATGTTTAATTTTTCATTTACTCACATCCAGCTCTGAAAGTCAGATCGGTAGGAGCAGTCCAGAGCAACAAGTTTATGCTCTCACATCTTTACATTACATCAGGGCATCTCATCCTGAGTGAACACTGCACATTAGCAACAGAAGTTTTAGGTGAGAATTACTGCTGGAAATTAAATCCCCATTTCAATGAAAAGAAGCTTATTCTATGCTTGCTTCCCAGGTGCTTTTTACTATCTTCATAGTTGGGTTTATGCGCAGGTAAGTAATTACTTTCCCAATCCAGTGATTTAAAAAATAAATTATGAAAGTGACAAAACAATTAATTACTCTCTGATCCTTCAAATATGATAAATGTATATTCTCCATTAGAAAAAATAAAAAGGACTGACTTCTCACTAACACTTGTTTTAAATTATGTGGTCCGTGTGTAAAAGCACATACTGGTGTTCACAAACAGACCTTTCTCCTCGAGGCTTTTACTATGCCAAGAGAAATTATCTGCTTCTTAGGCCTAAACCACAATGTACAGGAGTAGGTGCTGGAACAAGACAGATGAGGGCTGCAACTAGAATAGCTGAGGCCTCTCTCTCTTCCCTCCCACCCTGCTTCCTTTTAATACAGTGGTATTTGATGGAGCAGCAGACTAGAAATACTTTGTATCTTTTCGTACTTGTCCAGGTTGTCACCATTAAAAAGCGTGGCTTCAATGCTATTGTTGGACCTTGGATAAAGCTCAGCTGTAAATATTTTGTGCTGTAAATTTCTATGTTATTGTCAGATTGCTGTACATATAAATCAACTACCAATGTCAAAAATGGAAGCAGAACTGTCATCTTTCTCACAATCATGTTAAAGATTTCCTGAATGTTCCTAGGAGAGAGATACATGATGGCTACAAAACTAGTTTCTGCCTTTCCCTGTAAAATAAAATCAAATAAATTTCTACAAGCAAATAATCACCCTTTAACTGAATTATGGTATATGCCCACAAACTTATTTTCACTTGGCCACCTGCCATAGCCTTATTTAGGCCTGCATTTATCCTGATCAGAACTTTACCATACTTTCATCTAAAGACCTTTAAAAGGGTGTTTTTTCTTTGTAGAGTATGTTTTATAAACATTATTTTCTTACGAATGATTATGAAATAACATATAACATATTAACATATCCCAGCAGGACATGTATGTATTTGCCACTTCTTTGATGTTGCCAATGTGATAATTGAACTTGAACAATAAGAGGACATAATCAAGAGGTCAGCAAGATGTCACCATGATCAGTCTTTGACGGCGTATACACAACATGCTGTCCAAAATCTGTGTTAAACTGAAAGCTACAAAAGTGCAACTGCTTTCTACCGTGACTGCTAAAAGATAAAAGACTGCTGTATTTACAACCTAGTGTGCTCAAACAGTCCATGTAACTCTTGTTAAACTGAAGAGAAATATCATTGTAAAAATTGCAGACTAAGATTGTATTGACATAAAATCATAGAATCATTTAAGTTGGAAAAGATCATTTATACCAACCATCTTCCCAACAATGTCAAGTGATGGTAGGAAACGTGTATTTCCACAGCTCCCACCAACTTCTGGGCCCTGAGGTGCCCAGCTGAGCTGGACTTGCTCTAGGTCATTCCCAAATTATGAGAAACAAGTAGGTCAGTCATCTATGCCATGGTGAAATGCTCCTCAACATCATTCAATCCTTAAAAAAAGCTACCAAAATCAATCTGAAATCTCTGCAATGCATAGGGATGTTTGTAATACTGCTTATGATTTTGTTATCAACTGTGTCTATAAAAAATATAATTTTCTTTGCATTAGAAGCAACGATAACATCTATGGCATTTTAAATCAAAGAGCTTCAGAAGGACATCACATAACTTCACCACCACACAGATTTATCAAAAACTGTATACTTCATAAAACAAAACAACCACTAAAATATGCCACAGAACTATAAGAACAGATAAACATAGTGCACATATTTCATATATTTATCTTCATGCACTTATTTTTTCAAGGACTCAGAGCAACAAAACTAGTAAATATCGCTGGCTGACAGATAAGGATAATAGTTCCCCCCCTCCTCTATCAAGTTAAGATACATTAACACTCCTGAAATAAATTCCTGACCATAATGTGCTCATACTCTTGACACCATTATCTTCAACTGAAATAGGTGTCACATTACTCTAATGTTGTGGAAACAACTACAGTGTGTAAAAATGTCTTTTGATTTAACATTTTCCTCATTTCAAATGCCTTGGACAGTCTTAGGATTTTCCAAGAAACAAAAAATATTTTAAACTATTCACAATGTTCTAGGATATAACTCTTGGCTAATAAAAATTTTGAGAAAATATGAAACATTTGGGCCTATTAGGTCATTATAATAAGACAAATATTCTGTGGCAACAATAATGTTAGAACTAGGAAGAAAGGATTTTTCATCTGTTTAGCAACAGAATCAATAAATACAGTTTGGTCTGCTGAAATATAACTCCAAAATATACAAATACAATCATTTTGTCTCAGCAGATGTTTTTTACTTCTAAAATAAAAGTTTCAAAGATAAAATTAAAATTTAGGATTATGTAAGTGACATTTTTCCCTACTAGCCTTGCTTCAGACCTACAAGGAATAAAGTCTTTAAATGCCATAGAATCACAGAATATGCTGAGTCAGAAGGGACCCATCAGGTTTATCTGGTCCAACTCCTGGCCCTGAGCAGGGAATCCTCAGGAGTCCCACCGTGTGCCTGAGAGCACTGTCCAAACACTTCAGGCTTGGTGATGTGACCGCTTCCCTCGGGAGCCTGTTCTAGCACCCAACTATCCTGTGGGTGAAGAACCTTTTCCTAATATGCAACCTAAACCTCCCCTGACATAACTTCAGGCCATTCCCTACAGTCATGAAAGTGAAAAGATTGGGACTTGCCCCTCTACTTCCCCTTATGAAGATGTTGAAAGCCACACTGAGGTCTCTCCTCAGTCTTCTCTTGGCTGAACAAACCAAGGGACCTTAGCCATTCCTCATGTTTTGTGGGGGTTTGTAACTTTTTTAATCAATATTATTTAACAAGAATTTAGGTAGCAAACTGCACCAGAATGAATTAAGAATTCATTGCAGTTCTGGGAATTAATTTTCAGTCAAGTTACTACTCAGGAAAAAAGGTTCTGTATCATTCAGTGGCCATATACTTGCAAACAGAGTTATTTTATCCAAGAAATAAGAATGGAAACAGTATAATGCCAAAGAAAATGACTTTTTGGAGAAAGGAAAAAATTCCCTTTCCTTTTCTGTAGCTCTATTTAAACACGTTTATTTTATGGAGAAATAATTTCTTTTCAGTGGCAGAAGTTCAATAGCCAGTTTAATTTCACTCTTTCCACTATGACCATTGCTGCTGTTTAATTTATTAAGCAGACAATTTCTAGAGAGCATACACACTCTGGGAACAAAGAGAAAGATAATCTAGTCATTTATTCTGATAAACATTTACATATTTATCCTTCCTGCATTAAATAAATTAGTCCTAACTACCAGAGAAATCCATTTTGTAGTCTCCACCTCCATTTTATATTAGCAATGTTTTCTTAAAGAATATTTAAAGATATTCCTGTTTCGCTTCTGTGCCCCACAGCATTGGCAAACCTATCTTCTTCCCCCTAGAGCAGCAGGTAAGGTTGGGATAAGCATCTTCTGATAGAAGTACTGTAACTGGGCCCTCTAAAACCCAATTAGTGGAGAGTCCAGCCACTCTGCAGGTAGAAGGCTAGTAACTAACACAGAGAAATTGCTGACCAGAGATTTCTTTGGCAACAAAGTCCTTGCATAAGCCCCTATAAGCCTTGTGTTCAGAGCAAAACAAAGCATAAAAAGTCATGCACCAACATATGGGAAAATGCTGCTGCTCACCTTTTAACTCTTGCATTTTTATGGTATCTCTTTTAATTCCTCAGTGAGCCAACAGGTCAAGAAATATCAGTCATTTCCACTCCTGCTCTTACTTTCAGTATATCCCAGGATTACAGAGCACAGCTGTTAATACTGTTGAAATCAAAGAAGCATAAGTGAAGCTGTATACAAAGCCTTCTGAGTGTATTTTTCCATTTAAAAATAAGGATTTTTTTTTCATAACAGTATGCTACTAAAGTAGCAAATACACAATTAGCTCAGCATGACCAAAAGTAAATGCAAAGGGAACTGTAGAAGGATAGGGTAAGTAGTAACTTATCTCAGTGTAATCTTGTGGGTTGCACAGTGGCACTTTACTATCCATCAAGTGATATTTTATTTTTTTTCCTCCTTGAGCTGTCCAGTAGGATGTACGTTTGTTTGCTTTTGGGGTTTTGTTTTCTATTTAGCTTTTCATCACCCAAAATCCTGTGGCAAGGAGCTCTACAATCCAATTACATATTGTGTGAAGAGCCAACCATCCATTAAATGAATCCTATCATTTCTTGTACAGGGACAACCAGTTATTTGCTATTTAGCCCCTTTGATTTCCTCATAACTCCTTGAACCTTTAATTGCATCACACCTACCTCTACAACCCCTTCGTACCTTAGTTTTCATCCTGTGGAAGTGTTTTTTCATCCTTCCAACCATTTTTACACTCTTTTTCACACTTCTATGATTCTATAATGTCCAGTTTGAGATGGAAGACTCAGAACTCCATATAGTATTTAAGATGCAGCTGAACTACAGATTTATGCAGTGACCTAATAATGATCTCTGGATTGTGTGCCATTTTTTTTCTAGTAATTCTAAACCTCAATTCACTTTTTTTGACTGAAACAAGATAGCAAAGTCAATGCTATTATTTAGGAAAACACCAGTATGTTGCTCTTGAGCAGCATCAGTCTGTTCAAAGCCTATTGTTTTATTTAAGATATTTTTGTCCCCAGGGTGCATCATCTATATTGAATTTCATCTGCCATTTTATCTCACAGTTACTCAAGATCAATATACCTCTGCTAGAAATGCTAAAGGAACTCTTATCTCATTCTTCTCTGTAGACTATCCCCATTGGCAAAGATATATTCCCCTGTCTGGCACCAAACTTATCTCCCTGACTAAACTACCAAGTCCTATGATGGGAGTAACAACAAACGATGGGAGATAATACTAGCCTGAAGATGTCAGTCCATAAAGGTGAATGGTGATGCAGCATCTGATTCATTAAAACTATCAAGTGGTCCTTCTCCTAAAGCTGATGGCAATAGGGAATTATATCAATCTAGCTTGAAGCAACATGCTTTCTATTCTCTGGAAAGATTTTTATCCTATCTAGGTTAAAAATCAACTCTTGAAACATTGTCAAATTCATTCTGCAGAATGTAAACTGCAGTTCTTCAGCGGCTGTAGTGATGTAGAATCAGTAGTACCTAATCATACATAAAGATACGACTGGCACAACTGGGGAGTGGGTGGGATTTTTTACTTTTAAAAGATGTGAGGAGCAAAGGTCTACTGTTCACTCAGTCTTTGCCAACAGACTTTTAACTTCTTTTTTTCTTTACTCCAGTTTTAATTCAATATAGCATCCCGAAAGTAATGGTTGCTTCATATTAGCATTATTGTATCAAGATACAATAATGAAAGCAGCTCACTGATTTTCTCACAATGGTTTTCTTCTCACATTTATTTTTTACCCTATTCTAACAGTATAAGTCAAGCGTGTGAAGAGACAATTGCAGTCAGAATACTTAAAAAAAGTGAACTGAATATTGTTTCTTGATACCTCTGATCTGCAGCCTTGAACAAATTATTGCAAGAACCCTGTATAATGTTTTCAACTTGGAATTTTTTATTATATTTTAGACATTGTAAGACTCATTCAGTGCAGAGGTCCTTGTTCAAAGAGCACTTTATAAATATAAGTGCTTTAATTTTAAATTGATTTCTCTCTCACAAAGCCTACTGTAATTGGTGGAACTGCACCACTGTGAAGGCAGATCAGAGTTCTTCCTAGAGCATTTTTTCTTATTTATTCTAAGCTCATAAGTCTAGATATATTAGCCACCAAAGATTTTAAAAACTTCTTCCTCTCCCTGCACAAAAAGCCCCACATTCATGAGCAATACTAGATGGTGTTTATGATGAATATAATTAACTAGGCCTAAATTAGGCCTAAGCCTTATGCTTCAGCTCTGTTTCTACACGCTTGCCTCATGTTTCCATACTTATTCCTACTCCTTTTGTTCAGTGAATAAGTCACTCCTAATTACATTTGTCTCACTATAGCACATACACACTCCCAAGAAAAGCCTAAATTGAAAAGGAGCATTGCACCACTCAGGTACCCATTCAGCTCCTTGGAGAGGCGGCTGCAGAGCTTGTGATAGCTTCCATCCACCATTCAAAATAAATAGAGCAGCCTCCAACTACTACAGAATGAAATTCATATGCAGCAAAACCTCTAAAATAAAGATACAAAACCTGAGAAACTGGTTCAAATCACCAAACCCAAACCCAGTGCTTACACACTGCATTCATATACATATCCACTGACACTGTAAATTAGGACACAATGGGCTTCTCCCACATTCTGTAGCCCCCTGAGCAGAATTTGTTTCCCAAGGTAAATTTATAAGTGTGGCCCTCATAAGTAGCTCAGGTGATAATGCAATGAACACTGACAGAAATCAGTGATTAACATGTATTTTTAAATATTGGATTTTTTGGTTTAAACTGCAGCTGAGCAGAGTTGTTGACAGTATAAGTCACCTTCTCACTGTCCCATGCAAGTACAGAAACAGTGAGACAGGAATGCTATTTTCTGCAGCACATTGTGCCAAGCTAAATCTATCCCTTCTTATGTCAACAATGAACTCAGTGATTTAAAAAGGCAGCTAGAGTCAAAGCCAGACAGAGGGTTTTTTACTTTAAGAGGTAGAAAAGCACCATCCAGTTTTCCTTTGATTGCTCAGTCCATGACCTTATTTCTGCATTTGCCTTCTCTTCTTCTGAAGTCAAAAACATGCTTGTCTCCCAGAGGTTCCAGGAGAATTTCAAATGCAAGAATTTCCAGTGCAACAGCCTGCAAAACTAACACCTACTAACCTGAGGCTTATTTCACATAGTGTTTAAACTAGAGACAAGAAAAAACCTCAAACAAAATGAACATTAATCAGAACATATGTTGAACTGCTCCCTGTAAATAATGTAGATAGTAAGGCTGCTATTTTTTTTTTTTTTTTTTTTTTTAGGAAACAGAAGAAATCAGATTCATTCCTCACAAAAATGGAAACATCCTCATCACAGTCAAGTTACCTGTTCACCTGTTCACCTCCCTCAGCACGCATTGCAACGTGTTATAAGATTCACACAAGTCTTCCCTCTGTAAATATACATGCAAGAACAAGTAATACTTTCATTTTGTGCCTCAATCCAGGCCTAGGCACATCTTTTCAGGGATGATTCTTTGTTCCTACAAGTTCCTTGTTAATTACCATTGCGCAACTTTGCCATGACCTCTTTCAGAGATTCCAAAGCAATGATGAACTCTTTGTCTGTCATTATGTTAAGGTCCTACACTTCTCAGTTTCCACATGTTCTATGCTCAGGTGACTTTTTGTGCCCACACAGATTTGGAAGGGTGCTTCCTCTCCTTATTTACATGATTTGAGGAACAAAAACAGAGGGGAAGAGTATAGAAATGTTAACAGTACTGATACTTAAATTCAGATGCCAGTAGAATATTTATCAGCCATTTAAATAAATACCACTCATCACACTCGATCCTTCTTTACTTCACACTCGACTGTTTTCTTTAAGGCACAAAAGTGGCCAGAAAAATTAAAATGAGGAACATTTTTGTGGAAAAGCTCCATCAATGCTGCCCACAACTTGCCCCTTCAAGTAGTCTGGGAACACACTTGTTCCCACAGCTGGATAAAACATATCCTATGTGTTTTTCACAACTTCTCATCCTAAGATTTAGCATTCAGCAGCCTGTTGTGCAATTTTTCACCCAAGTCACAAAGTACCTTTTCTGTTTCCCAAGTGAATGGTGACAACCACTAGGGGAAAAAAATAATGAAGTGAATGACTAATAGAAGAACATGCATAGCAAATGCTCCAGGACACATATGACTACAGATATTCACATTCTGTTGCTGACATTTGCTAATCAGTGTATGAAAAGAAAGAAAGCACATTCCTATCAATAGCTGCAGACAGAAAGAAAATGGAATAAGGTTAATGGCAGTAAGCAACAACTCAGAATGCAAAACAAATGTCCAAAGAGACATGCTTTGTACTTTCAGTATTATACTTAGTCCCTGGTGGTCTAGGGGTAAAGGTGCTGCACTGTCACTGCAGAGACCCGGGTTCGATTCCCGGTCGGGGCCCCTCCCCGGGCAGATGGAGCTCGATAGCCCTGTAAGGCAATCCATCTACGTCCTGAGGACCTCGCTGCCACCGTCCAAGCTCGCTTGGCCCCGGCAGATGAACCTCAGGATTAAAGGGTGGGCTCTGTTCCGCGCACACTGTGTCTCACCTAAAAAATCCAATGCGCAGGCTGGAAGGCGTAAAAACCTTCCCCGGTTCTTCATTCGCGAAGACTGGCCATTATTATAGAGATGTCTTTGTTCCAATTACTATACCTCTGCAGGGAGGGGAAACTTTGTTGCAAGTTCAATTAATTGGTAAATAGTCTGGTTCATTCATGGAGCAGTGTGTTGTTTGATGCTGAGTTTAGAATGGAGATTTTAGTATTTTCCAGTATTTCCATAGTCTACCTAATTTTACACAGAGATAGTGAATCTAATGTACATATGCTTTGGCAACTGCATCAAATTTCAGAGTACAAATATACAACTATTAATATTTTTATTTTGTTTTTTGTATCATAGATGAGTGGACTTTGGACCAGATTTACCAGATTAAATCATTCCTACATGTACTACCCTAATCACAAGTTCTACTTCTCTGCTGTTACTCACAGTTGCTGATCAAAAGTTTAAATGAACAGCTCTATCCTTGAAGTTGTTTGATTTCAGTTTGGATTTTTACTTCAGGCTATCTTTATTTGGGTAAAGTTCAGTATCGGTAAGCCAGGTGAATTGTCTGGGAAGTTCCAAGACTTGTCAACTTGACTGTTACAGAGAAATATGTCTGTATACATTTATGCTTCCCTGAATATTATTTCAGCTGGTGGATGAATGGAAGTCACTTCTCACAGGGAAAATTCAAAGGATAGTAAAGGAGAGCTGTGTGGGCTAAATTCTGAACATCTTTCCTCATGTTTAAGCTATAAAAAGTTCAAACAATACAGTAGAACCATTTGAATGGGAAATAAACTGGTGCCAGCTTTTACATGACAAGCCTGTACATTCACATTCAGGGCCAGTACACTTGCAGACACAGTGATCTAAAAACATGTCATGTGCTAAGTGACAGACCATATGCTCTGCCTGGAATAGGAACTTTGGCTCGCACAAAGGACTTGAATTAATGCATCAAGTAGGTGACAACCTTTTAAACTGATGTATACACCAGCTTCTCATAACCAAGCTGTCATCGTCAATTACGTTTTGTGAAAAAGTCCCCCAGACAAACATAACTTTGTTGATGAAGCCCAGCATATTGGCTACAGCTTGCTGCAGACAATTGCCTCTATTTTTTAAAATGTGTTTCCATAAAACACAGAGCAAAGTAATTTGGATCAGTGTTACTGGCAATACCTGGAAAAAGACTGAGACATTCTTAATAGTATTTATGAAACCTTGCAAAAACTAAGCAACTCGCTGTATCAGGACAGCTTACCTAGCATCTGAGTGTCTGTTTACTAGAGATGCAAATACTGATTAAGAGATAATTTTTACTAGGTAGGGAAATATTTACTTGCTTGCGCTCTTCAGGCTGCAGCAGACAGGAAACAAAATAGGACTGAGGGATATCTGAACACACTTGGAAAAGGTATTTGAAAGAGAATGAATGGTACAGATCAAATCATAAGGTAGAGCTGACAAATGTGGGGAAGGACCTCTTTTTCCAAAGGTCATACATACCTTCAGAGAAGGCCCGTGGTAGTAATAAAAAAAAAAAAAAAAAAAGCAAGGAAGAAGAGAAAGAAATCATCATGGGCATGAATTATCTAGAAATGCATGTACTATTCAGGGCATAAGTGCTTTACTGAGCGACAGCCACAAGCTCACAGCATCATACATAACAAGTACAGCAAAGATCCTGGTGCTATTCAGAAAAAGAGTGTTAAGTGATATTTGCAAGAAAACCAAAACCACTTTTAGAATATTGTCTTGCTAACACAAAAGAGGTGCTAAAAACACTGGTTCTTCAGCTCAAACAGATTGTCCCATAATAAAATAAGATTACCTTCATGGACTGGACAAAGCATTGCTGTGTCATTTTTCTGCTCTAATACATGCATAGAAAGCAAACTATAAAAATAAAAGTGTGCTAAGAAAGGGTTTTATGTGGCAGAATGGTCCTATTTTCCAGATGAATACTTATGAGACCAATGATGGGCTAAAGTGAAATGTCACCTTTACATTTGAGCTTTTGCCCTGAGAGGAAACATAACTATTGATTAGCTCTATACAAGAAAAAAATTCTTGTGCTGAAGCAGATGTGCAGGATACATATCTTCAGAGCATCCCAAGGACTGAGATCAGCACTGAAAGGAGATCAATAAAAATTAGACTATTTGCAGATTAGGCTTTTTCTCCCCTTTATATTTTAGTAGTCTTAAGGGGGAAAAAAAAAAAAAAAGAAAGACAAAATGAATTTATTAAACTCTTTCAAGAGCTTGATTACCTATTTTTGGATCAAAATAGAAATAATAAATTGCTGCCAGCTTTGAGATGGTATTAGCATAGATTTTGTCTTAAAGTTTCTAAGGAGCCTAACAATTATGCTCTATTATCATGATGATTAGAGCTTTGAATCATTATAATGACTTCTGTCTGCACAAATCTCATGTTAATAGAAATTACAATATACAGCTATCATTGGTGGGTTGTAGCTTGTAGTATTTCATTTCTATGGCAAAGACAACTGTTACAAGGTCCAAGCGTTCGCCTATGCATCTGGTGTCCCCAGTCTTCACAGATGTGAACAGGCATTGCCATACCCTAATCCTTCTGAAACAGAAAAATCAGTCAGACTTTCTTCTTTAGCAAACTGGGATGAGATGAATACAGCTTTGTGAACATCCAGGTCTGCCATGGCTGGGGACAACACCACAGTCCAGCTCAGCCAGCCCCATGTTTCTCACAAGAGTAGAAAGTCATTACCTTTATGTTCTCTTCAGCTATGTGAAAATCACCCTTGTGTTCCCTATGAGCTCTAACACAAGTCTCTTGAACTGGATCAAAACCCTTTACGCAGTGACAAAGTGCAATCCAACTGCCTCAAGCAAGCTCCATGGTCCCTAAATCTATTTTGCTGATGGCAACTGGTCATGTCAGAGGCAGAATATCCTGTACCTCTTAATAATTCACAAATAGATGGGTAACATTTTCAAATTTCACCATGTTTCTAACATTAAAAAACAAACAAGAAAACCAAAACGAAACCAAAAAACACAACCGTACCACAACACAACTCTAAGTAGGTAGTTCCCACAAAATATGATGTACAAAAAAAAAAAAAAAGTGAGAGAAAACTCACTTCACTTGAAAATTTCTTTAGATGTCAAAATATTTTCAAACCCCAATCACAGTAACATACACTAAATCACAATCAACCTCAGAACATTTATTTTCTTAATTATCAACAATTCAGAAAATCAAGAAAGCTTGTTGTCATTCTAAGCAGGAATAGTGATTTGTCTTTTTGCTAACCAAATGAAAGACAACAAATTAGGTGATTTTTTTCCTCAGTTTTACCTTCATTGCTGTTAATGAAGTGTCTTGAAAACCTGAAAGCTTTCTTTGTCACTAAATGTTCACATTGTCCATGAAATGAAAGAACAGATTATCAGAAATAATAGGTAGTGTGCTTAAAACCTGGGCATGAATCAGAAATCACTTTGATTTGTAGTTTCTGGTAATAAATCTCCCCTTTTATATTTCCCAAGTCTTGCAAATGCCTAAATTTTCACATACTTTCTGTAGAAAGTATTTTCACTGAATTCAAAACAACTGGTTGGATACTGTGAGAGCATACTCACCTGTCTCTTTCAGCCCTCCTCAAGTTAAATTAACCACGTTTAAATCACACTCACTGAGAAAACAATCTAATCCCAATCTAATCTTTATATTGACAGAGACTCAGTATTTTCTTCTTTATCCTAAACCTCTTCTGAAACATTTCCTTTCAGTCAGTCCCCATCTTCTTCCTTTCTCATTCCCCTCAGCCATAAGAACATTGTGGACTTCTTAAGAGTGAAAGGAACCAGGGCTTTCAATCCCCAGGTCATCATGAGATTGCACGGACGCAAAACGTAATTGAATTTTCCTTCATGAAGTGATGAATTGGAATTTATACTTTTTTTCAAGAAAGGGAAGAACAGCAGAAAGGAAAGACGCAAAGGTATATTATCATGAGTGGTAGTTAATGATTTTCTAATTAATGTTTCAGGTCTCAATTTTCAGTTTTAATTGTGCCTTGCCCTACTCGCAAGTTTACCCTCATGTTTTTGCAGTGTTCAACCATACCATCAATAACTGTAATATATCAATTGAAAAGCAGTTACAGAAAGCAGACCCTAATGCCTATTAACTAGATAATTACTATTGCTTATTTTTCATTCCCCCAAACTCTTAAATGGGATTGACACTCTTCCAAGTGTCAGAAACCTCTCATGCCACTGAGATTTCTGTTTGCCTCTTACCTATTTAATCACTAATTACATATTAAAATTACATTACTAAAATTATCATCACAAACGAATATGTAGCTTTATTCAGAGAAATACTAATGTCCTTGTTGTAATGGAATGTTTATTCCTTTTCAACTGCCCAACCTAGAACCTCTCCAGATAAGAGATTCTTCCCTTATTCTTACACCAACTATGGTGGCATTGAAAAAAGATGCAAGTGATGTCAAAGTTTTACCCCAATCCTTTTATATTCAAGCAACTTGTATGCAGGGCAAGAAAATTAACACAATCATCTTTCTTGGGAGCTTGCATTCACCTTCCTTTGGGGAACACAGCATTGCAAAATAGTGGCACAAACATGCTAAATCAAAGCCAGTAAAAACTGAGGCATTGCACCACAGGGACTGCGCTGCTTCCCCCCGTGTCAGGTGCAAATACCTGCACAGACCTGTGTTTACTCAGTCCTTGTCTTGAGCCAATTCTTTCTTTATTACTCCTTCTGTCCAACGGTAAGTTGATTCAAGCACTTGTCTGGAAAGCCAATTTAACACTTCCAATAGGACATTAAAAGTCATTTAAACTGATAAAAGAATTTTTTGCAACGCAAGTTGTTGGAGATGGCTGTTCTGACAAAAGAGGAAGGAGTGGTACCTCAAATCATCTTAAAAGATCACACCCAATGCCTATCAGCAATTTCTGTTTGGGGCTGCTTTAATTATTCTCAACGTCTAATTTAGTGGGGGGCATTCCAAGCTGATAGAGTTGCACTTATTACTTCTCAGTGGGACTATGGAGTTTGGGATTACAGGATGGGTGCTGGTAAGGCATCCTGGCAGTTGTAGTTCTTAAAATACTCTATCACACGTGCAGTGGAATGATTGTTTAGGATTGGCTAAAAAGGTCACATGATGTGACATGTTACCATTTGAAACTGCTATTTAAGCTTTTGTTTTTTTCAGTAAAGAATCTCTTTTGCTACACACCACATTGGTGTCTCTGGTCCCTAGGACCCTTTATGTATTATATTAATATTATTGCTACATGGGACAGCACTGTTTAGCCACCGTAAAACCTTCAAACTTCATATGGATTCAAAGGGACGTGCTTTTGCTATTGTTCAACTTCACCCAACATGTGTGCAAGAGGACAAAAATACACTTATAGAAAAGAGGTCCTCACTCCGCACTGTTTGTGGCAAATGAATTCAAGTGGGACAGACTTTGTCCAGGCAGAACTCTTGTAACTTTATTACTCCATTCTATATACAGACTCTCTAAGGACCCTGAGTCGAAGCTCTCCAGCCAGCAAGATGTTTCCCACATACTACACACACCCATGTGACTGCTTCCAGACACAGAGAACAACCACGCTTCGAGCAGCTTTCCAGCTTGACCTGGTGATTCTTTTCACACACACACACTAATCTCAGCTCTGGCTAGCTCAGGACCACAATAATTTTCCTTCAGTATTTTCTTCTTCTTTTATAATCAGTGTGGCTGGTGTTGTCCATCCAGCTGCTCCTTCATCTCCCCTTTTTTGTTTTAGAACAGCAGGTTCATAATGAGAGTAGCCAGGATTTTAGCTTCAGTTTTCCACATTTTCTTCATTGCTCCCCAGATGATTTGCAGGACTGTAAGAAAAAAGAGAAGCACACATCCCATCCCTATAAACTACTTGTAGTGCACCTAGCATATAAAGGATTAATTACATTAATCTGATAGCTACCATTAACTAATTTAACATCCAAATTACCTGTTGCAAGAAAAGCATAAAGTCGTGAAGTGCAAATCATCACAGAATCATTATGCCACTTAATGAAAGTTAGTAGACACAATCAATTATCCCTAGTATACTTTCTTCCATGTGACATCCAGACAGGCCTTGTGCTGCTCAGCATTCACTAGTCTCCTCACGGGACTTTTGAGGGACAGCCTCTGCATCTGCAGAATTGGAATGCGTCTTGGTTCCACTCATGATAGGTTTCATCAAACATGCTGGAGGCTACCAGGGTCCTGTGGGAGACAAAACACAAGCATAGCCCTCCCCCATGCTAACAGCTCGATAGGACCTTGTCGTTAGGTATCTTCTTGTGAGTTTTTTACAATACTTATTGATCTAAATTTAAAAAAATTAAAGGTAAATACAGCTTTGTTTACTTGCTCTGGGAGTGTCATAGTCCCCCTTTTTTGTTTTAAAAGCAAGGTTTTTAATACAGAGTACACATTTCTTGCACCTGGGATAGGCATAGGTGATAAAAACACATTTATGTTTTTTTTGGTTGCTTTGTTGGTTTGTTTTATTGGGGGGTGTTCTCTCTCTTTTTTCTTTCTCCTTTTTTTCTTTTTTTCTTTATATTTTCTCTTTTGTTGGTTATTTTTATTTCTTTATATTTTCTTTTTTTGTTTGTTTCTCTTTTTTGTTTTGTTTTTCCTTTTTTTCTTTTTTCCCTTTGTTTGTTTGTTACAACATTTTGCATCATTTTTACTTTCAAGGAAAATCCAAACACATATCAAAACAAGCTCCATGTACATATTTTAAGACAACAAATAATCAGTCACAAATCAGTCAATCAGTCTGAAGTTTTTTGTGTGTGTTTTTGTTTGTTTGTTTTTTTTTTTTTTGTCCAGGCAGAACCCTCTTGTAACTTTATACACCTATTGCACACATAAACCACTATTTTGCCTCACTCTCTCCTGCTGCAATCTGCAGCTTCACTACTTCCCTGAGCACAGAACATAAATATTCCTCTCCTGACTCCAGATCCGTCTGTGAATGTTACTTATGATGCACTGAAAATAATAACTACTGGAGACAGAATTTTTTCTATGCAGATTAACTTCCCAAAATGTCTTTAGAATCCCATTGAAAAACATATATTGTTAGCAAAATTTACTTACCTTATACTGCTAGTTAGAGATTTATAATTAAACTGGACAAAGCCATTGAAAAAGTACAATAATCAGAAAGGCTGCCATTGCCAGAAGCAAAGAAGACTTAAACACTCCTTTTTCCCGTTTAAAGCCTGTGGCCGGTAATTAAATTGAAATTGAACACCAATTTAGTTTTTTTAATTATTCCTATTCACAGATCCTACTGAGAACAGCATGCAAACCTAATCTTTTGTCCCTGCAAATATGCCAGCAGGAAAAAAACAAACAAACACAAACAAAAATCCCAAACAACCCAAAGAAAAAAACCCCAAACCAACAAACAAAAAACACACAAGACACACCTCTATAACCTGTTACCAGAAAATCTTTTCAGACAAACAAAATTATGGTGGGAAACTTATACTTTACAAATACCCTAAAAAGAAGGCATTTGAGGGAGGGCAGAGCACAGAGGTGACACAGAATTGCTTCAATAAACTTTGAATATAGTCATCTCATAGTACAATACTCTGAATGAACTAGGTTTTTTCCTGGGGAAGCTGACAGAAAAAGCTAGCAGTCTATGTACCATCAAAAGTAATGAACTACAAATGAATACATAACTGCTAAGTAAATGGGACTGTTATAATATGCTGGGAGGTTTGGTCCTTCCCATTTCTGCTACGTGCCCTTTCACACCTTGCTGCACGGCGACTCCCACTCTGGGCATTGCTGGCTAAAGAAAATAAATCATAAATGCAGTGACACCATCTCAAATCTTGCATCAAAAATAAGTGATAACCCCTATACATATGACACATTGTCAGTCCTTTTCTCCTTGTTTACCTTTTACATTTCTTTAGTCCAAAAGAGACCCTTGTTATTTTTCAGTGTGCATACTTGAGATTTCTTTCTTAGATAAGAAAACAGTGCGTAAATTATAGTCTGTTAATCTCGCTCGATTAGAAATAGCAATCAAATTTTGACAGGCTAGCAGAATCAGCTCAGAGAGTATTTCTGGTGCATGAGCACATTAGGCAAACACAAAGCAAAGTTAACACAGAGTTTCAAGAGTTAGAAACTGACATAAAAACAATGCCCAAAATATAAAGTTATTCAGAATAATCTTGGAAAAAAAAAAGAATAATATATCAGTATTCTGTTCAACCCCATATTTTCAAAACTTGTATGCACAGTGTGTATGTACTACTGGGCTAATTTATATTATAGACAACATTTGCAAGGATTTCATCTGTATTCTCAATCAGAGTAGCTACTACTGGCACCACATTTCTAGACTCTTCTGTTTTTTGAATCCTTATAAAAGTAAGTGTATTGGTTTGTATATTTAGTACCAAAATTTTACTTCAACAGAATACTGCCTTGGCAGATTTAGGCTCTGAAAAATTTTGCAATTCCAGAATTAAGATTACCTATGTGATTTTAATTTGCCATCATTATGCACATGCTTCATGGGCAGCAAATTATTCCTCCACCAAAGCAGTCCACACAGTGCTCCCACAGTCCTTTTTCATACACAGAATACACTTGCACATACAGCCTGCAGGTATTATTGTATGAGAGGCACTTTTCTGACCATGGAACAGAGACTGAACCTCTCTCTGATCCTGTAATCGCATATCACAGAAAGGGACATGCCCTGCTGTGTGGGGTGGCTCCACTGGACTCACATGGGAAGCATATGCTTATGGGAAGGAGGAAAACATACAGAGCCCATAGGAAAGAAACTAGCTGGCAGAAAAGTTTAAGTTCAAAACAAATTTCCTACTTCCAAACCCCACTCTCTATCATGAGCTGAAAGGCCACTGGAGGAGAAAAACGACTGTATAGACCAGCAGATTATTCCAGAGGCCATCTCTGTCCCACAGTTGGATACCTTTGCAATTTGGTACCATCTTCATGATTGTTAATTTTGGCCTATTAAACCCTTGCCCATATGGATCCCACACAATTTTGTTTCAGTAGACAACAGAGTAAATTGAAAAGGTAAAGGCCACCTGGAGAAAGAACCCTGTAGAGTATGTAAAGAAAGTTTTTTATCATTTGCAGTGTCACAGAGAGGCATGAGATATTAAGAATATTGCCAGATATTGACAAATAAAAAAAGTTTGAGAAAATTTGTGTTTAGTCCAATTTACTGCTCAAGGTTCCAAAGTACATTAGGTAAAAAAAAATATGCAAACCCAATTAGGAATTTTAAAAGATACTTCAAAATTATTCCTGGCACAGATCAAATGAAAAAATTAAAATAAGCTTTTTCACTTCCTTTATTGGAAAGCTGTAACAGCCAGTGAAAAGATCCCTGACCCAAACTCAAAGTTTTAATTTCATGGGCATTGCAATACTCGTGTACTCATTTTCTTCACAGGTTAGAAGAAAAGTTCAGCTTGACCACTTTTCATGTCCAGAAAAAACATCTGGGAGTTTTGACTGAAAAGTAGTTAAACACTTTCTTCATATACCCCCCTCCAATGGTGGAGAAGGTATGTGTGTGAACAGACCAGAAGTTTTCTGGCATTCAAAAGCCAGTATATTTTTCTCAATATCTGTATCTCAGCAGAAACTTATGACAGCCTATATTTCTATTATGAAAGCCAAATTTCTATGCTTAGTTTTGTTCACTGAGCACATAAGCCTCTATTAAGTGCTACTGAGCATGTTGAATGTATTCGTCCCAGTTTTAATTTAGATAAATATTCCCCTTCAAAACACTGCCTAATTAAAGTATCCATTATAAATTCATAATGACATGCTAATGGAAAAAAACCTATTCTAGAACTCAAATGATTTCTGTTAATAATTGATGAAAAGCTGTAAAAAGGTCTGTTAAATGCATACATAAAGTCTCCATGCAAGGTCATGGCCTCATAAGCAGGTCACAAAAATTACAGGTTTAGCCTTTCTTCTGTGAGGGATGTAAAGGATCTTCAAATACCTGTAAGACAGTGGAATTTGCTGTAAACTTGGACATGCAAACATCAAGTAAGCTTGTCTGGTTTTATTAACAATTTCAAGAACCCTTATCTTTGTCATTTGTTACAGCATCCTGCTTTCTGTCACCCCAAACTGATTGATTACCATTACCTAGTCTCAGTCAGGAAATAGTCATAAACTTAATTTATTAAATCCATTTATAGCACTGTCAGTTTATGTCTTGATAAAATAAAGGTGGGTGGATAGTCAGCCATGATACTTGAAAGTCATTCACAAGCCAGGAAAAAATTCTTTTTCTAACCAAAGTGAGAAAATGAGTCAGTCAAGAATGGGAAACGGTACCTAGTCTGTCAGAGCGACATCCAAAGAGACATCTATAATTGAATGGGAATAGTTTAAGGCTGTGCAGCCTTTTGAGGAGCAATTGTGAATATGCACAGTCCCAGAGGACTTAAAGCAAAAGCTTCAAGAGGAAAAACCATGTGCTTCAGCTTGAGTTAATGTTACTTGAAACTAAGCATGCAGGCAGACCACAAACCTACTGTCTAGTTCTACATGCAGGTTTCAGTGTTTGTATTTGATCATGACATGACCAGATTATGTTCCCCTACCAAATCACACTTTGTCTTCCTCAGGCATCAGTAACAACATTGATTATTTCTATACACACTACTATGTTTATTTCATGCATATACTATGTCTATTTACTATGTGCTCATACAACTATGATTTTATTGGGACTTATAGTATCAAGGAAAATGAAGCATGCTTCCCCATCAAAAGGCATAGTGATTCACACCAGTACAACCCTGTGCTAATTCATCTCAACAGGAAACTCCACAGGGGAGAGAACATTGCAATGTCCATGGTGTCTCTTGCTATTTGAAAGCTAGTGTTAAGGGGTCATGAGGACTGAATTTCTTGCACAGATGAGCTATAACATGACACACATTCTGGCAAGGGGTCCAAGCTCCTGATAATGCAAAGGTAGCTTTCCTCACTACAACATGCCATTATGGCTCTATTTTGCACAATATTATACACCAATGCTAAAAATCCATCGAGGGCTGTGCACTACATATCATGCACAACTGCCTGACATACAGCTAATACTTCAAATATTCAGACCACACAAAAGCGATCCATGACTACACCACTCTCAATGCTCATACAAAGCATTTTTTTTTACTATTTATTTATTTCTTTCATTGCTGACATATACTTTCCCTACAGACACAATGAAGATATTTAATTCTGCAAGGGTAAAGTATATTTCCACCTGCTCCTGTATCACTTGATGGTTAAATATGTTTTCACAAGAAAATCCTGTTGCTGTCATCTACAGTCCATGAAGAACCCAGCTCAATCCTGTGATTCATTGTTTATTTACTGAAGGGAGAGGGAAAAAAATTCTATAAAGCTGGGAAATTTAATGCACACATTAAGAAAACAAAATATCCAACACTGCTATATATACGTATTACCTTGTGATTTTTTAGGTTATCTTATTTCCATAGTTCAGTAAGTGTTTCACAGAATCACAGAACATGCTGAGTTGGAAGGGACCCACAGGGATCATCAAGTCCAACTCCTGGCACTGCACAGGACCATCCCCAAGAGTCACACCATGAGCCTGAGAGCATTGTCTAAACATTTCTTGAACTCTGTCAGGCTTGGTGTTGTGACCACTCCCCTGGGGAGCCTGTTCCAGCACTCAGCTATCCTCTGGATAAAGAACATTTTTCTAATATCCAAACTAAACCTCCCCTGACACAACTTCAGGCCATGCTCTCAGGTCCTGTCACTGGTCTGCACAGAGGAGAGATCAGTGCCTGCCCCTCCTCTTCCTCTCACAAGTTGTAATTGCAATGAGGTCTCCCCTCAGTCTCCTATTCTCCAGTGTTAACCGACCAAGTGCCTCGAGCCACTCTTCATGCAGCTCCCCCTCAAGGCCCTTCGCCATCTTCATTGCTCTCCTTTGGACACTCTCTACTATCTCTAATGTCCAAAACTGTACACAATACTCAAGTTAAGGCCAAACCACAGTAGAGACATACAAAGAGCAAGAAAATTGTTTGATTGTATACATTTAAGATGAAAATGTATCTTAGTGGGATAAGAATTTTACTCAATTTTCAAAAGGTCTTTCCTTGAGATCATATTTTGTTCACATTTCAAGGTCAGAACTTACACTGATACATTGGATACCTTCTTTAGACAATGGAGAAAGTCCAATCCTTGTTTTGTAAATTCACAACATATTCAAATTATTAAAAGAACATGTACATACAAATATGAAGTATAATTTATGCTTTTAGTATAACATTAGATGACATTTAATATGTTTTTTATCCAAGAATGCACTTTAACCACTTTAAACACCTCAGTCAAGGGTATTTCTGTTTATTTTATTTTCATTTCCATGTTCTTTGCCCCAGGACTGTGACATATTTACTTTTTTAGGGGAGTGTGCACTCATGGGCATTCGTCTTGTACCCATCATGATGCAAAGATACACTATGTTCTGGAAGAATGTAGGATGTCACTGTTGGGATACCTTATTCAGATGGTCACAAACACCAACAGGTACTTTAAATCCTATGCTTCATCCCACTGTAATTTCATAAGCTCTAATAATATTATGTTTATTACTTCTAAACTTTTCATACGGGTTTGGTATATGACAAAGGAAATAATCCTTGTTCATCACAAAGCCAAGAACTCCCTCAGGAGTCCCAAAAAGGACCAGACTGACACAGTGAGCATCAATGCATAGAAGTATACCTAAAAGCGGCCTACAAGAAAGCTGAAGAGGGGCTTTTTACACAAACATGTAGCGATAGGACAAGGGGGAACTACTTTAAACTGAAAAAGGGGATGTTGACATTAGATATTAGGGAAAAAGTCCTTAATGTGAGAGTGGTGAGGCACTGAAACAGGTGTCCCAGAGAAGTTGTGGATGCCCAGTCCCTGGGAGGCTTTGAGCAATCTGGTCTAGTGGAAGGTGTCTCTGCTCATGGCAGAGGCACTGGAATGAGATGATGTTGAAGATCTTCCAACTTAAACCATTCTATGATTCTGTATCAGTGGAACACTGACAGTGCAATTAACACATCAATAGCAATTGGTTTTCCCAAGATTCATTTATCAAGGAACAAATGAAGCTGAGGTTACAGGGATTCTCATGCATACCTTTCCCATTGTATGCAATTTGACTATAAGCCAACCACATTACAGCAGCCTAAGTGAGACTACTTTGAGCTCTCCCTGCAAGGCAACATGATAGCTATCTCCTCCTGAGCTGGGACCTTTCTGTGAACAGCAGAGTCCTATTCAGGTTCTCTCTAAGTTGCGACTGGGCTGCACACCAGTGACTCCCCTTGAGCTGGTACAACTCTCAAGGTTTGAGACTTCTTACCTGAGACAGAAATCTTTCCTTACCCAAGGCAGAGAGATCCTCTATTCCCAACAGATATTCCGTAAGTTGCTGATTAGTTGTATGCTAAACTAATTAATGAAATCCACATAGTTAATTCCTTTAGACAGAAACAGTTTTCCAGGTCTGAGACCAAGATTGGACCTAGCTGCACCTAAACTCCATCAGGAGCTTAGAAAGCAAGGGCATCCCCTCAACCTTGTGACTCAATGGGAGGGTCTCCCTCATCCTTTTGTATCTTGGTCTCTGAATAAATCACTCTAAATCGATTCTAACTCAATTTTCCTTTGCATGTTTCATCCATGTAGCAAGCAATAGAGTGAACCTTACCACTGAACTTTGTTAAGTTACACTTTTATAAATTCATATTAAAGCTATTTTTGCTAATACATTAGTTTGTGGTTCTTTGAGTAACCATAAATCACTCATTTGTGACCAATTGGTGTAATCATCAGGATCCTAAATTAGGACACATAAGCAATTGGCATAGCTGGCAGGATCCTAAATTAGGATTCACAACACCTGCATACTTGTAAATGGAATCCTTTTTTTTTTTGCCATTTGATGTCTGTTTTTGAGACTGATAGAAGTGAATGCATATCTTAAAATGAAAAAAAAATTAAGCTATTCATTGTCATTTTCAGAATCATCTTTTAGAAATCACAGCTGTATTTTGTATGCTATAACACTCTCAATTAGTCATACCGATAAAAATACTGTAAAGATGTAAACACAGAAGAAGGGGAATATATTCAACTTAGGGAACAAACCATTTTATCTTCAATTTAAAAAAGAAAAATCGTGGTATAAAGATTCAGCTACTGTTACTGAAGTCGCCTCCATAACTCACACAAGAAAATATAAACCAGGGCATTTCATATTTCATTGGGAGCCAAGTCAGGCCTTGTGAAGTCAATTGTTGCTATAGCAACGTATGAATCAGGGAGAAGATAACACATCTGAATGCAGAAAATTAATTTACCTAAGATCATCCAATTGCCTTTTGACAAAATGTTTGTGCTTACTTAGAAGGGAAAAATCATCACATTTTAATTATTATGCATTACTTTCAACAACATCAAAAGAAGCCCTGTATAAAACATTCAAGGCCAAAAGGAATATTACTCACCGTACATCACCCTTGCACTTACTGTGCCTTTATTTTTATTTCACCACCTTCCATTAACAGAGCAGTGAAAATGTAACACTTCTTTACATATTCTCTTTCTACCATCAAGATACAAAATTAGATCCATATGTTAGGAACTTAAATAAGTCTACAACATGACACACCATAATAAACCTAATTACTCTGCTATGGTTTAGAAGCTTAAGTATGCTTGTGAAGAAAAATTTCAGACGCAAGAAACGTTTATTTCCACAAATTTGTATCCCAAAATAAAGATTTGCTTTGCCCTGAAATCAAAGAAATCTGAAAGCACTTGTTTAAACCATTGAACAACATAGAAAATGGGAGGCAAAGGAGAGTCAGAATTCATGTATTTTTGTTTTTCAGTATCTGTTTAAGATTAAATCATACTGCCCCAAGCTGTAATCAGCACATGAAATATCCACTATCATGAGAAAATAATCCAGAATTTCATTCCTAATTATCCATCAGCTTTGAAAACACCTTTCTTCTGCTAAATGCAGCACTTACAAGTTTTCAACCCACACAGACAGAGTGCAAAAATACAGCCTCAGACACGAAGCACTCCACTCTTAGGTATTCTGGTAGCTAGGTCACACACAGCCTGCTTTGTCACTCAAACAAGATCTTCTTTCCCAATCTCACACAAGAAGAAAGCATGCAGGAAGAACAGAAACAATGCTCATTAGTGAGAAAAGCTAAACCGTGAAATGAGATGCAGCTCACAACAAACAAGTCTCATTTGCAAGCAGATTAGTTGAGAAGGAAGAGCAAATCAAGTGCAGGACTGCTGCACAAAGGAGAGCAAAAGCATCAGCAAATTACATTTGGAAGTCCATAGAATGTAAAACACCATTTATATCAGTTGCCATTGACAAGAATGAGTTGCTGGTGCAATTAATACCAGCAGGAAAAGCATGAAATTCCCTAGTAGAAGGCAGTCAGAGGAGGTTACTAGAAATTTCTAGTGACGTTTTGTTGTACCAACCAGCTTCATAAACTCCATCTGACTCCTTAAAACAAGCTTGCATAAATCCCAGAATTGTTAAAAAGTTTAGTACAAAGAGACATAAGCTACTGGTAAATGAAAATCAGCTTCTATCATATAAAAGCAGAGATCGGGAGAAATGGGAGTTGCATATCAGCCATCTTAATTATATTGTGGAAAAGGAAAAACACAACAGAAGCTAGAAGCAGCTATTGCAAAATTTGGTTTTAAGTGCTGGACAGGAAGCTGTATGGACAGGTACCAGCTATCAAACTGTCACAAGAGCATCATAGACTATGCAGTTGTTTCTGCTTTAGAAAAGGATATACAACTTACAGCAAATCACACACTCAGAAAGGAGTGAAGTCACATGCAAAAGAGGCACATGGTATACTGAGACACAGCATCAGAAATAGAGTGGGAAATGGACTAAAATGGTGTGTCATGCTTACCAGCTCTCACACAGTCCTAGCTGAAGAACTGCATCTTCACAGTGAAAGCGTCTTTCCCTTTCATTTCCTTTTATGCCCCTTGCTTCTTATTTTTCCACCATGCTGCCAAGAGCTCAGCTGTACCTCTCTGTCACCTCCCACAGGTACTGGGGCCTGCTTCTGTTCCCAAAGAGCTATCCCTTCCCCAGGCTGAATAAGCCCCACCCTCACAGCCTCTCCTCCTGGGGCAACCACTGCCTCAGCCTTCTTGGTGGCCTTGGTCCCATTAACTGGCCTCTTCCTGGATCAGTCAAAACTGGACACTAACCAAGTAAACAACAGGGGGATAATTTCCCTTGATCTTCTGGCTACCTTTCTACTATCCTGATCTCATCTCCAAAGTGGGAGAGAAGGAGGAGAGGACAGGATGAAGAGTAGCAGAAAATATACTTAAGCAAACCTGAGTGCCTGCCCCTCTCACTGCCACAGCATAGGGGTGTAGAAGTCACCGGCTTTAGCAAACTCAGAGTCCCTTTTCAGCCTCACAAAGGAGAATAGTACTTCAAAGTATCACCACCACCCTTCAAAAAGGCAACTGATCCAAATCAAACCAAATCCTCACAACATCCTCCAGACTGGGGCTCAGTACTCTAGACACAGCTCTAGTGCCTCAAGGACCCACAGCAAGGCAAACTTCTGGGAACAGCACACACAGAGCAAGGAGGAAGCAAGTCCTTCTATAACCGCAAGCCACGTGCACTAAAGCTGTAGTTGCCTGCTGTAAGTAACTAATGAACATGTCAGTAATGATGCTCAGGATATATACTCCTGTATTCAGGAAGGGGGATAAAGTTGAAGATGAGAGATTAGTTAGAATTCAGTATAATTTGGTGCTGTGATTCCCAGATCTATCTCTTTAGGCGAAAAATTCGCACAGTGCCAAACAAAGGCAGATTTTACAGCTTTGTCCCTGTGGTCAGCCACAGAGAATTGTTGACACAAACATTCAATACTCGTGAAAACTGGAGGTACTTTAGGGTTCCCTGGGTAAAATAAGTGCAAAGCAACACAGTGAAAGCACAGAAGGCGGAGGAGCCACACTAGCCAGCAAGGAAGAAATACTTCCTCTTTTACCACAGTTTAGGGGAGTTTGAGAGATGCTATGAAAAAAATATTTCACACCAAAGAAAAACTATTACACCAAGGAGAAACCTGTTGCAGCAGTGACACATTATCATTGTGATCAGTCAAAATGCAAAATAAACCACAGGGTAATGTACTAATAGGTTGGATTGATACACTCACCTCACAAATGTATTTTTTTCTCCCTTCTCTGTAAACATTTTAGAGATCACATCATTTCCTGCCTGTGTTAACCAGTCAGAACACACGAAATGCAAGAACACATCAGCAGTACCATGACCGAATTCTGTCACCTTAACAGTAAAGCAAAAAAAGAAACAAAATTATACAGTGAAAAAAATTTCAAATACTGCTAAACTTTATATATATATATGCCCACAATGTACAAGAAGTAAAAGAAGAGTATGAATGGCCTTCTATACAAAGGATGGTAGAGAGAAACCACAAATAGAGAAGAGGTCCAGTGTCCCCCAGGTTTAACTAAAAAAAAAAGTATTAAAGTAGTTCAGCAGTAACTTTCAACATCACAACATAGGATGGTTCAGAGGCACGTGAAATATAAACCCAATGGATAATAAACCTTCATTTCCACCTGCCAGTCTGAAAATGGTAGCAGTAAATTTAAGTGTTCACATGGCATTGTGAAGCATCAGCAAGACACCCATGTCAGACACAAAGACGTCTCTCTATCAGTATTAAACTTTTAAAGTTACTGGAAAATTAGAGGAAACAAATCATTCAAGATGCAGTAAGGTGCACAGTTCAACAGAAGAGCTCTTTCAATTAGCAAAGAGGGAGGATGTGGATCTCTATGTTTGCATTTTATTATCTTGTTGTAATGTAAATGTTTATTACATCCTTTTTTTTTTTTCTTTTACCAGAAGCTCTCCAACCTAAGACTAAAGCCACATCAGTTTCAAATGCCAAGATTACTTCTGGCAAAGTATAAAAGTATTTTTTTTTTTCATATGGTGAGCTCTCTTTGCTGGTATATAAACGGATGTGAAAGGAGCTTCCAAACTACAAAGTTTCAGACCAAAAATCTTTTGCCGTTTGGCATTGGCTCTTCTTGAGGACAAACCCACTGGAAATCAAGCAGGAAGCCAATAACTTCTATCTTATATTAGAGAACACTTGACAGGCTTAGGACTTTTCAATGAACTGTTTCTGGCTCAAAAATGTTAATTGCTGAGCATTTGTTCCAGTCAATGTTTCTAGCTAACTTCTGTATAGGAAGGTCCCACCACACAACAGTTGGTGCAGTCACATTTCAAACATGCTACAGATCTGGAGTCAGCAATAACAAGCTGGATGAATGACCTTTCAGCAGCTGAGACAGTTCCTGGGGGGCCACACAGAGTGCTATGGGGACACAGGTAAGACTCCACCTAAACCCAAGCTGAGTATGTGTATTATGCTGTACTGTGTAGTATAATATCCAGCTTGAAGCTGCTTCAGTTGTGCCTACCAGAGGCACAGTGATGTGGTGATGCTAGCTCAGGTTTCAGAAAGACTTTAGCTGACTGAAGCAGCTGAGCACAAGAGTTCAGTATCCAAACCCAGCTTCAACACTTATTAGAATTTCAAATCCATTTATGTTAGAAAAAAATGCACCATAAGTGAACACATTCTATACACTGAACAACTTCTTACAAACTAACTTATTACAGATATTTTTCAGCTATCATGAATACGAACAGGAAGCTACAAATTCTACAAATTCAAAAGCTGGTGCCCTCCCTTCCTGTCCTACTGATCGGTTAGTGGTCAGACCACAGTATCTAAAGCTCATTCATTATTTATACCCTAAGCACTTGGCTAATGAGCTAGATTTACACTTAAGTTAGATCATTTATGCATATCTCACTCACAATGTCAAGAATACCTGCCTGGGCTACAAAAACCTTGGTACTGAATCCAGGACATCAAGGTGTCCCCTCCTCCACAATTTTATTCCGAACCAGTCAGAATTTTCTCAGGTAACTAAAGTTGTTTCATTCCTTGTCTTTTTTAAAATCGTAGAAGCGTAGCATCATTTAGGTTGGAAAAGACTTCTATGATCGAGTCCAGACATTAACCTGGCACTGCCAAGTCCACCAATAAACCATGACCCTACCTGACTCAGCCACACATCTTCTGCATACCTTCAGAGATAATAACTCAAACCACTTCCCTGGACAGCCTGTTCCAATTCTTGACAACCTGTGCAGTGGAGATGCCTTTGCTAATCTAAACCCCTCCTGGTGCAACTTGAGGCCACTTTTCCTCATCCTAATTCTTATTATCTGGGAAGAGAGACCATTTTGTAACAGTGTAAAAGATAGCAGCCTATGTCATCACATGGGACGAGCAAACACAGATACTTGTTCAACAACCTTATCTCTACATCATTTACTCTCTAAGTTTACACCACTGGGTGAGACAACAGTCACTTCTCTTGATTTTGCTGCTGCTCCAGGAAATTATTATTCTGCTCACTGAGAAATCTTCCTCTCATTTCCTTTTACCCTGGGAAAAAGCTAATATATAAAATGGCACAATGTTTGGACAATTGGTTGCAAAAACAATCTTCCACTGGGAAGCCAAAATATCAAAATAATCATTTTAGTGAGGATTTTTCGTAGACAATAGTTTAACATTCTTCAGTCAGACCTTATCAAGAACTGGCCTTCTGCCTCCCTCAGGCCATCCAAGCTTTGTCCATGTACTATGAAGTATCACTAAGGGTACAGCCCAACAATCTGATACAGCCCAACAATCTGAAACGTAGTAATTATCAGACCTCTGGAGAATTAGGCACAATATTGAAATACTCAATTGACTTCATCTGCAGGGAAAGCTATTCCATTTGAAAACTGGATCATATATCAGTTTCCTCCAATTCTTTCTGTCTTTATAATTAAAATTTCACATTATCCTGGCAGAAAACTGTCACAAATTGCAGGGAATGAGAGATGAAAGTTAGGCAAGATATTTAATTAATCAATGAAATCAATAACAGAAGTAGCTCATGTAGTTTAACTAGCAAGTGAAATAAGATATTTGCAGTATCACTGTACCACAGGTAACATATGCGGGAAAAACAAATACTTTTTGCGTATGCTGTTCCCTGACACAACTTTTTTTTTTTAATTAAAAAATACTTGTAAATTTTTTGTGGAATCCTGTGGAATACCAGGAGTGTTTAAGAAAAAAAGTCATGCATGTCCATGGGGCAAAACAGGACTTTCAATAAGGAAGCGCCATGGGAAAATGCTCTGCTTCCTCGTTATCCTATATCAAAGAAATGTGCAGTTCAGATGAAGGCTTAATGCAGTTCTAACCTTATTTATATCCTTCAGATAAAAGTTCATAATAAATCAAATTAGCCAGGAGGTAGAAACTCAAAGCCTCAATAGCATGACATATGAAGCATAAGGTTTTTTTTTAAATCAAAAATATTTCAATATTAGGACAGATTATCAATGTGTATCTTTTGCAAAACTCACACATGACAAATAACTAAATAATTTTTGATGAGACATTACACATGATCTGAGGCACAGCATGCCAATATATAAGAATTGACCAAAGTGTTATTTCTACATTTTTTCTCTGAACTGTAAGGAATGATGAGACATTGAAAAGAGTAGTTTAGTATTTTTCCCCTATTATGTCACTTATTTTTAAGACTGCCAGTTTCTAATGGTAAAAAGATATTTCTTCCTTCCTTAATAATATGACTATTTTTCCATTGATTACTCAGCTGCATCCATTTAAAATTCTGAATGGAAGTTCACCACCTCCAGCACTAAACCATCTTTGTTTACGTACCTCTGTGTTACATCTTGCAATACAGGAGACTAAATTCTTTATGTAATGAATGATGAGAAGTCAATGGTACAAATCAGAGCATCTTTGTTGGATGTGTGAGACAGATAATGTGAAGACCTCCCCAACATGCTGAAATTTGAAAGATTTATTCAATTAGCAAACAGATTACATTTATTCAAGACACAAAATCCAAGAGAAATAAACAGTTGCTTGCACGAAATTTCAAAAGGATCAAACCCCCATAATTACAAATATGGTGCACTTCTCTGTACTAAAGTGGTGTTCACTGGTTTTTGAGGACACATTTCTTCCCATTTTTACAGTAAGTCATTTATGGAGAAAGCCACCAACAATCAGTAATAGGGCCATCCAGTTAAAGGCAATGAAATACACGTATCTCTTGGACAGAGTCAGTAATTCTATAGAAAACTGCTAACTCCAGAACCAAAAAGGGGATCACATCAACAGTAGTGTGACAGGGAACCAAACAATATTTTGGTCAACATAGACAAAGAAGGCCATGCAACATTACAGGAAAGAGCACAAACAGAAGGATGGAGATAATTCTTTCAACTGGAAAGGAAAATTACACTTTTCCCCATTGCTAAAGAGCTTTTCTCTTGAGGATAATACAAACAAGTTTCAATCGGAGGTCAACTCACACAGGTGCAGGTTTGGACAACAGCATACAATTTTCTTTACAAACAAATCCTTGGAGATTTCAAATGAAGCCATTCTTCATTGTATAAAAAAAAAAAAAAAAAAAGTAAGTTTTCATATACGAAGGTAGTATTACATGGCAAAATAGGAGATGTCACCTCAGAGGAAAGAAAGCAGGTCTTTCTATTCTTGTCCCCATAGAATAATTCCAGTAGCAAGTAGTATTTATTTTAGACTAATCATCCAAACCACTAGAAAGCTGATGTACTAGAAAATCCAAGTAGACTGGCATTGGTTAATTCTGTCCTAAAGGGATGTATCAAAAGCCAGTATCTTTAGTACCAGTTTTCACAAGCAGCCCCTTTTCCTACCAGTATCAGACTTTGGGTTTGCCACCAAATTTTTTTTTTGCTGTGAATGCATTCTTAACTGCTAACTCCAATGCTGTGTGCCTGGAAACCTTGACATCTTTTCTCTTTAATAAAATGTGGAAGTCTGGTATTTCTTACTTCACCCACATCTTCCTTTTGACCCCCACCCACGAGGCGGTTAGCAGCATGACTTACAGTAAAACACATCACACAAAGTTCGAGCACTAGCTTAGTGTGAGACACCACACCGATGCTGCAGTTGCCCCAAGTACAATAACTAGAATCCCCCTCACTACATACACTAGCTTGGCATCCTCGATCTTCATAGCTTTTTTCTAGGTAGAACTTCTCTTTGCTTTACTGAAGTTTTAGTTAGCACTGAGTTCTGATGCTATTGAGATTGTTCCAGGACATGTCAGCCAGAAGAATGCTATTGCTGTCTACAGTACACCTTATCTTCTAAATGTCCCCTTGCCTTGGGGGATACAACAGTACACTTCCAGCTAAACAGCTGTGCTGGTGCCAATGCTGTTCATTGTTCTTCTAACAACTGGCAACAGCAATACTGCTCACTATATTTAATAGCAGCAAAAAACATCCCATCAGCAGCCAGCAAATAGTTGGCAGTACAATAACTAGCGCTTATTAAAATCCATGGCAGGTATTTATATTGCACTTTAATTGTACGGGTTAATTCACAAGACATATCTGTAATTAAATTCTCCAAATTAGCACCTGCAATTTATGACAAGGGCGGTAGAACAGTTTTATTGCAACAAACTGTCAGCATCTGTGCTCAGAGAAACCTGATCTCAAAATACTTATCTGCCAGAGTAAAAACATTAGTGACAGGGCAAACAAATCTAATTGAGAATGGAGGAGGACAAAAAAAAATACAAGCACACAAAACACACATAAGGAAGATGGCAAATACTTTTTCTTCATCTAACTGAAACAACAGGGCCTGCTTTCCTTACTGTAAAACCGGGAAGCCCAAACACTAGGATTGCCTACACTGCAACAGCTTGCGTCACTCTGATAGTTCCAGGACACACAACCCCGACAACTGCTTGGTCATCTCCTTGCAGCTGTTTATTCATGATCTTTCCATTGCATCTACAAAGAATCTTTCTTAAGGAAGGTTTTTTGTGCACGGAGGAACCTGTGGAACAAAATACTCAATTTCTGCTCTCACACAGCAGTAAGCACACAGATTTTTAAGTTAACATACAAGTGCCTAACAGACTGTTAGCAGAGAGAGAAGACCAAGAACATTTTCTGTGCACAGGTTTAGATCAATTGAAGGGTTTTTTCCAGGACTCTAGGTTTTCTTGAAAAAGAAGCAGCCTTCACTATCTGACTCCTACAAGGAAAGATCATTGAAGTTACTCTGAAGTTGTAGCATGAAGCACATAAATACAATACTTCCCCATTATTTGAGCTCTGGCCGCCATTTACTTTTGGGCCAGAAAAAAAGAACAGTGAAATCTTCTGATTTTTTTTCTTCCCTGTGAAAAGTTTACATACCTACCATGAGCCAAATTCAAATGCAATGCCTGTGAGAGGCTGCAGATCATCATTTCTAAATATCTTCCAGTGACCAACACAGGCAACAGCAAGGCCAGCCTCCAGAGGAACTTCCCCTTGTCACTTTAGGAGGTATCTCATCAGTGAAAATGTAGTGTTTAATGCTCTCAAGTCTACAATTATCCAGTGACAAAACCAGCCTTTAATGGAGAAGAGTATGCTTTGGAACCAGAGATGGAAGCAAACTCAGATGCTTTTGATACAGCAGTAGTGTCAGCTGTAACCAGGAGTCATGTAGGCCAGGGCAACTAAATTACAATAGCAGTTCAGAATAATTTAAAATCCACTATTTTGACAATGATTGAAAGTCCACAATTTCTTCCAGCATTCCTTTTACTTCTTTCATCAGCCTACTAGGTATGTTTTCACCTGTCCACATTTTGCCCCAGTGAAAGAACAAACACATTCGCATGAAATAAAACCATTCTTGTTCACTAAAATGCTGAAGAAAAACATTAAATCCATGTTAGCACTGCTCCATAATCCCAACTTATATTTAGCAATGTTAAATCCTATTTATGAATTCAAATATGTATAGTATCAAACTAAAGAGCCAATTACATCACCTATGTCATTATCACAGTGACAGTACAATCTAAAAACACAGTAACAGCTTCTCATTGATCAGCTAATCTGACTTGTTTCTAGCACTTTGGTTACCATAAACTACAATACAGCCAAACACTTGAATTTTTTTTCTTTTTTAATAATTCTTTATTACTACATGTCTGCAGTTTTCCAGATTAAATTAATACTTCACTCTTGTTCTAAAGAACCCGAATGTATATTTATAGCTGTTATCCCACAAAATGATGAACATTCATCTTATACTGGCTGTCAGGCAGTCACTGGCATTTCTATCTCTATCTCTAGCAGTCTATTCAGAGACCAAGAGAACATCCAGAGATGCTTTTATTGGGAACACTTTTAATCATTTTTTCACCAGAGCACAAGGGGAAACAATAGGGCACAAAAAGTCACAGCACTCAGTAATCTTTCAGCCCTGGTTAGAATCAATAAGCAGCTGTGAATGCCCACTCTTCTGACAATACAGACTAAAAGAAAAATAAGAAAGGAAAAGAGAGAAAGAAAACATTAATCACTGTAAATCAATAGAGTAATGACATTTTCTTGCATTGGAAATAACAAGAAGGGTACTTCATTTAATCATAATTTGCCACAGTTCAGACCCACTTTCTACCCCAATTTACGTAAACACATATAGAGAAAGAGCAGCTGTCCCCACCAGCATCACACACTCATTCATCTTACGATTTTTCTCTTTTTTTTTTTTAATGGATATATCTTTCTCTTCTCTCAAGGATATTTTCAAAGACAAACCCAAGGCACTTTAGGAGATACCTAGCTCTCACCATTAAGTCACTTGCTTCCCATACTAAAAAGTATAACATGTTTTTCACTTGATAAAAGTTGGTTTCTAACAGTAACCAGCTCTGCACAAATGACCAGATACTTTTAGAAAACTGGGGTTTTAGCATTTTGTCCCCACTCGTACAAAGGAAAACAAAGAGGAAAGGGAAATCAGAGCAAGGCCTAAAGAAATGTTTCACTGGTACCCTTTTGGTCAGTTTTAGAGCTATTAACCAGAGAAAAGATCACAGATACCTTATTCACTGTCTGCTCTAAATACAGGAGTATTGTAAAGATGTTAGATAGCAAAAAGAAAGTTGACATCCCAAAACACCAACATAACAGTTTCTTTGTGCTTTTAAAGGCTTTTAAGATACAAGAATTCTGTACCAATACAGGCTGTGACAGAGGGACACTACTTTTAGCCAGATGAAAGTGTCTCTGCTGAGGTGATCCACTCACAGGGTAGAACTGGGATGCGGGAGTTTTGTATCTCTGGTTCAGGCTAAGATTTTTGTTGCTTAGCAAAAATCCACTGCAACAATAAGTCAAAACCTCTTTCTATCCAAATGTCTTTTGAAAAAGAAACAGACAATGTTCTCTGCTATTGATAGACTACAAATGAGATCAAGGCTGTGTAAAACTCAAAAAGTAGAATTATTGTTTTTAAAAAATAGTATAATTAAATTTCTTCTTCCTCTGTTAGAGATCTGCAGCCACCTTTCCTTATATAGCCATAGAGAAAATGTGGCAGCTAAATCCCGTTTTCTATAAAGCCCAGTGAATGGAGATTTCTCCATGGAACAAAAAAAAGATGAGGCCCTGAAGTACCCAGCCATCATCACCAACATGGCAATGACACTGCAAGCACCAGCAGTTACAACACCTGAAGTGACCATGCTGATCTTTCATGTTGTTTGCCACTTGTTTACAACAAAATCATATTAAATCAGAATAGATGACCCATTATGCTATTGTTCTTGAATAGTTCACCAAATTCACACAAAGATGGGAAGCCTCCTGAACACCTAGCACTATGAGGTCTTCAGCTCCCTAGCCATGCTATAATTTGTACAATTTAAGCACTACTGTGCAGGTCAACAGTATGCACAGCCTCAATTTAGAAGTGTTCAGTAGCCAGAAACACATTCAGTAACACTTTCTGTTGTGATGCATCACACCCATGCTGGAGAAAACAAAGAGAGCAATCACAAATGGGATTGCATGAGATGCATTTTCAGAAGATTAACAAACCAGAAAAGTTATGGGAAAAAAGACCCAAAGAAACGGAAACATAAAAGCTCATTTCAACCAAAAAAACCCCAAAACAACAAAGCAGGGAAGGAGAGGAAAGGGGGAAGGGCAGGGAGGAGCCAGGGCAGACATCTATATTTTTCTGACCATTCTGTTTAAATCATATTTCTGTAAGACCAAGCTTAACAGCCTTTTTCTTAATATTCTTACTGATTTTGCTTGACAGAACACAATAAGCTAGAAATCCTCCATGCAACAATCTAACAAGGTCATGTGAGAGCAAGATGAATTCCTTGCCTACTACCACAGCCTCATAAGGCTGTCTCTGCGAGCCCAGCAAACAGAGACCAACCCTCTACCAAAGCAAGATGTTGCACTGCTCTGGACTGTGCTCTGCTGGACCTGTTCTCAGGTAAAGCAAAAATACTCTGCCCACCCTTGTTCCATCTGCTATGTCCTTTGCAGCTTGATTGCTCTTAGAACAGCTCAGGATATACCAGCAGGAGTTAAACTGGTTGAGACGTGCAGTATTGGAACTGTGTGTCCAGACTGAGTCTCACTTAATAAACATCATCATGTGAAGCTCAGGAAAATACATTTTGTGGCAGACTATAAGATTTATTTCATCTAGATGATCTCATTCCTGTCCTCCTCAGGGCTTTCTCCAGGGGAGACAGCATGGAAAACAAAAAGGAACTATATACATATACTGAGTTGTGTTCTGGCTTAAAAGGTGGTCTTTGTCTATTTTCTGATAACTGCTTCAGAATGTAAAGGAAAAGTATCTGTGAGAGGAAGAGTCATAAAATACAACCATCTTTAGCACTATGTATTTGAAAAAATATTTTTAGAAATATAATCACCATAACAACTCTTAAAACACACATGAATCATTCATTAATTTCTTAAACCTGAACCATCAAATACAGGTTTTCTTCTGTTGCATTGTGAGGTTGTTTTTTTTACCAAATGACAAAGTTCAGTGCTCATTAAACCACGTCTAGGATGGTGCTTAAATGTCTGAACTGTTTTTGTGATCTCATTCTCAAAACCTGACAAAGCTGTGAAAAGTGTACTCTATACCTTTAGTAGGCAGTAGGTTTAACTGAATTATTAAGAGGAGTCTTAGTCCCACAGGTAGAAAGCCACACTGTTTACCACTTGTTTTGGTTGCTTGCTAGAAGCACATAAACATATTTCTACTTGATTTGTTAAAAAAAACACCAGCTTTCATTCAGAAATAGAGTCACACATTCATCACAGAGCTCTAAGATTATACAAGGCTCCAATGTTTGCATTGGAATAGCATGCAGTTCCAATTCATCAGGTCTCATGACGTTTCTAAAAAGGTTGCTTTATTCTCTCTTAGATCAATGATTCACAACTTTTCCATAGCGTGATTTTATTACCAAAAAAAAACCCAAATGTTCTGCTATGGTCTGAAACTACAACTCTCTTGTGTTCTCTGTCAAGTAATAAGCCTACATGATTGAGTAAGCAAATGGACAATTCTTTCCTAGTTTGCATTCAGTCAGTAAGTTGACCTACCTGAAGCACACTCATCATGAATTTGTCACATAAATATCCTTCTTGAAGTAGGTTTACAGAAAAATATTAAAAATAACTTAAAGTGTGACAAAACCCAACATTGTTTGATATATATCAGCAATAAATATCAGCAATCCATTTTTTGACACACACACGCACACACACACATCCTCAAGCCATACTGAATTTAGTATTTCACTCCAGAATCAATTAATGACATTGAGGACTTATGCCTGACCTTGAGCAATAACTTTATTCATTAAAAAATTATGACAGTAACTCCAAATATTTGGAAGCAGCAAGCTAGATACTAGACATAACGAATCTTGACATTTTATCTGTCTCGAATCTTCTCTTCATCAGGCGAAACACTATATCCTCACAGTAAGGTGTTGGGCAAACAGCATCCCAAATGGCCAAAAATTGCCCTGCAGAATTGCTAGCTGAAAGTTTGCACAATTTTTATTATTTTTCATTACGTGCTGGCTGCTGAGACCACATGGCTTTATTTGAAATCTTAGCATCCATAGTGGCATTATCTGCTCCCCAGATATGCACAGGAGAGTTTGTGATGATAAATTATGTAATTTCATATTACAAAGGAGAAGGAAAAAACTCAGTCCAGCCTAAAAATATTTTTTTTTGAGTATTAGTGTAGAGCAATACTTTCCCCCCTTGTTTGCATGCATCACTTAGTTCGTCACATGCTCTATAGCAATAAAGGCATTTTTGCGATACATTGTCTTCAGTTTTCTACCTATTACAATAAGGAAGGATTTTCACTTACGACTGTATTAGACATATTATGTCAAAACCAAGGTTTGCATGTTTGTATTCAGAATCTCTTGAACAAACTCCTACCTGCATTTATAGCAGCTTGACCAATGAAGAACTAAATAAAGAAGCACGATCTAGTGTGCTTACTTCAAAATAAAATTAGGTACTGTTTTATAATTTACTGCCAAATTATCTTCTAGAGAATTTCCAAGTTAAAACCAAACACTGATTCCACTATCACATTGCCCAGTGGGAAAATACTATAGGTGAAACTTCACCCTCCCTTCTGTGTTAATACATTATGCTTCTACTTGCCAAAACAAGGATGTGCTGTAAGCCCGTTTTGGGGAAAGTAAAAGTAACTATCTTGCCCAGGAAGACGAGAGGGGAAATGAGGACAAAAGAAAAAAAAAATTTTTTACTGATGCTGGAAGCCAGGCTACAGACTTGCCAGACTCCACATGTATCTGATGGGAGCAAGGCTCTTATAAGAAAGTCTGCAGTACATATCTTGGAGAGTGAGATCATCACCAGGGCAAAGGCAAAGTTTCCTCAGAAATGAGACAAGCTGCATTGATATATTCTCACTGAAGATCTTGCCCCTGGCCTTCACCCAATTCTAAGGCAAAAATTTACCTGTAGTACTTTCACACAGTAGCAAGGACGAAAAATTTAATCGATTGGAGAGAGGTATTTACAGCATTCTAAAGATCACACGGTTACAGTATGCTTTCAGGGTACATGATTCATTTCTTGAGCACATCCACAAATTTTATATCATACAGTTTGAAAAAGAAAACTAAAACACACCCATAGAACTGATGCTTGCTAGAAACCAACCATACCCCAAAGATATATTTCTAGTTGGCCAGTTCAAGATGGTATCCTACACATAAGGTATTCAACTAGAAAAGATGAAATTAACTATATAAACTTAACTTCAGTGTAAAAAATTCTTATGAGCTCATTTTTCATCTACTTAATCATCAGGACTTGTGAAGTTTGTGCATTTAATACAGACACGGACTTCTAGCCTATTTGCTAATACAGCCTCAGAACTAAGTATTTATCAAATATGCTTTTATAGATAAAGACTATGTGAATGTCATGAGTTTGCTTGTTCTGGGAAACTAAGTAGGAATTTTCCCTTCCCCTTGCCCACTGTGAAAGGGGGATGTTGAATGGGTAGGTTGGTTCTGTCTTGGGTCATTATCAACGCAAAAGAATTGACCAGTAGGTCCACATTCCAGATTGATGGCCCTGGGAGTCTATGGAGAGGGATGAGAAGTTTTCTTTGCTTTTTTTTTTTTTCTCCTGGGAAAGGGCACTCACTTTGTTGTTGCCTGAGCTGGGACAAGATCTGGGTGGCAGGAGCTCCGAGTTTGTTTTGTTCTCAGCCTGGCTGCCTGACAGGTTTTTCTATCCTGGCCCCGGTTTGCCTGCACCCTGTTTTTTCTGCTCCAGCCCGGGACCTGCCTGGACTTTCATTGGAGAGGAACTATTCGGGAAGGAGGTCACCTTCTTTCCCTCCTCCATTTTTGGCAGCAGTTCTTGTGCACATCAAAGGAGGGGGGAAGCTACATGGCCAGGGGCAGACAGCGTGAGTTCCCGTTGGGCAGAACCTTTTTTTCTCCTTTTTCCCCTTCTGCGGTGAGGGAGAGGGAAGACCTCCATTTTTGGCTTCTCCAGCACACCTGGAGGGCCCCTCCATGTTGCAGCCACCTGTGATCCAACAGTGCCCCCTGCTGGCCAGCACGGAGCACTGCAGGCTCTGCATCTCCAGTGATCCAACATCACCCCCTGCTGACTGTGGTTAGAATTGCACCAAAAGGGCACAAACTGAACTGTTTACCACTTTTTTTTGAAAGGGATTATTTTTGGGTATAGGATTATTGTTTGGTTGTTTTATATATGTCCTTTCATTGTTCTGCCAATACACATATATCTTTTAATAAAGGGTTGTTATTTTTTTTCCTTTTTCCACACTTTCTCGATTGAAGCCTCCTAATTTTGGATTTACAATTGCTTAGAGGGACGAGTTTGGGTCTTCCCCATAACTCATCCTCAGCAAAACACTTGTGTCTCATTAAACTGAGACAGTGAATTAATATCAGTCACCCACAGCTTATCAACAGTATTTTATTACAAAGAAGGTACCTTTTAAAAAAAATCATAGGACAAAAAATCTGGATCAATATTTGGAAGCAGCCTTGACATGAAGGATCAAGGCAAACAACAATTATTTCCAATCACTCAGTTTATCTGCAAGTTAGAAAAATAAAATGAAAAAAAAAGGAAAAAAATAGTCCAGTGGGCACTTGTTAAATCTGTTATGATGTTCCCCTGCTAGCTTTATGCATATACTTGCACTGACAGATCAGCACATCTAGAAAAACCAAGACTAAAATGTTTCAAATGCTTAAGTTTGCTTCTATATGAAGGAACATAGTCATTATAAGATGTATTTCTGCAATTTTACACAACTAATGACAATGCCATCCTCAATTTCCTCTGTACTAACACTTTCTCTCTTTCCTCAGATATGTACAAAACTGAACGTAAATAAATAATTGTGTATCTTCTTTCAAGTTGAAACACCCACGCTGAGAAGTGGTTTTTGTTGTTGTTGTTAAGCTCTTGCCATTATGATTTACTCATAATTTACAATAAGTGTTATTTCTCTATATTTAAATGTGTAACACCAAAGTAATGCCGAATTGACCGTGAAATATGAAAGTTAGCACAGAAAACTCCTTTCTGAAAGAGAACCTCAGAGCTGCTTTCACAAACTCCAGCCAAACTCCATGACTTATGCAGAGAATTCAAAATATCTGTAACTTTTCTTATCAAACTTGAAGTTTTATTTCATCTGCTCCAAGAATTTTATAGATAGAAAATTGACAACATACAACATAACTTGGACCAATATCTAATATGCTGAATTCATGAGGGAACTAATTCTGAGGACTATTTATTTCCTTGTTCAAGGAAAATTCTCACTGAAGTCAATGGGATTATGGGGGGTGAATTTAGCAACTACAACATAAACCAATATAAAGCAGCCAGCCACTGAGGTAAAAGAATTTGTGTAGAACTGCTCTTACAACAAAAGATGAACTTATGAAAACCATCACATGGGTTCAGATTTCACTTTAATTAGAAATTAATCAAGTTTCAAAACAGATCTTCAGATATATCAAATTTTTAAGCAATCCTAGGTTTATTTCCATAAGCAACCTCCAAAGCCAATGTTTAGACTTGCACAAAAATAATTTTGAGAAAATAGATGGCTTCTGCATCCTTCAGCTGTTTCGAACAAACTGTACTTTTTGAGGACAGATCAAAGGAGACAAAAGAAAGATCATATCAGCATCTGTCAGCAGCATTACACCTAGACAGCAGCATTACACTTAGACAAGCATCTCAGAGGCAACGAGTTGCTTCAGACAAGAGCAAAGAGAACTGCTGTTCAGTGGCATTTGAAGATACGGATTTTAATTGA
>NW_020955547.1:53398-53582 GCF_003031625.1 Empidonax traillii | reverse complement strand
TTAGGAATAAAGAAAAGCAAATTTAATTCTCTCAAGAACTGGAATTCTAAAATAACAAGAAATAAGACGGAAGGAGACACAGATCTCATGTGAGTCAGCAGGAAAGGAATTCACTCTGGGCAGGTTCAGAAACTCTCACAGCAGCCTTTCATTTGTTTCCTGCTACTTCAGATCACCTGCAAAT
>NW_020955547.1:44910-52380 GCF_003031625.1 Empidonax traillii | reverse complement strand
AATAAAGAAAAGCAAATTTAATTCTCTCAAGAACTGGAATTCTAAAATAACAAGAAATAAGACGGAAGGAGACACAGATCTCATGTGAGTCAGCAGGAAAGGAATTCACTCTGGGCAGGTTCAGAAACTCTCACAGCAGCCTTTCATTTGTTTCCTGCTACTTCAGATCACCTGCAAATTTTATGTCGTTGTGACGGTTTGGATTTGGCTTCTTGCCAAATGCCTGAAAGCTAGGACAGCAGTCCCCTTTCTTTCTTTTTTTTTTTCTTAGGTTAAAGGAGAAAGAAACTATAAAAATTAAAGAACTCACAATTAAGTTGCTTATATAAAAATATATCTATATTTACGTAAATTACAGTTATATACAGTTAAGATGCTATATACACAGAAAAAGGGGGTCCACCCCCCGCAGGGATAGGGAAAGGGAAAAAGGGGACAAAAGGGAATAAAAGGGACACCAAACAGGTATACTAGATTGAACTATACTAATAACTAACAAAACAGATTTCACTACGTTCCTTAGAACAGCAGGATTGGCAGTCACAGCCAGCACTCTCTAAACCCCCACGTGGTAGGACAGCGGACTTTGCAGGCCTCAGCTTTAGACACCTGTTTGGTGTCCCTTTTATTCCCTTTTGTCCCCTTTTTCCCTTTCCCTATCCCTGCGGGGGGGGGACCCCCTTTTTCTGTGTATATAGCATCTTAACTGTATATAACTGTAATTTGCGTAAATATAGATATATTTTTATATAAGCAGCTTGATTGTGGGTTCTTTAATTTTTATAGTTTCTTTCTCCTTTAACCTAAGGGAAGAAAGAAAGAGGGAAGGGGACTGCTGTCCTAACTTTCGGGCATTTGGCAGGGAGCCAAGTCCAAACCGTCACATTTTTGGTGGCCCGTACGGGGAACGAACCCGCGACCTTGGCGTTATCAGCACCATCTCTGTTAAACTAACTGAATGTAAAACACAAACTCAACCTAAAGTCAGTGCCGTGTCTATTAAACTAACTGAGTGTAAAACACAAACTCAGCCTGAAATTAGTGCTGTCTCCATTAATTCAACTAAACATGAAACACAAACCCAACTTGAAGTTAGCACAGCTTCTACTAAATCCGTTGAAACTGGAGTCCAGACTGTAAATCTCGTAGACACTAGAACTCAAACTACAACATCTAATGTTAAGACTACAACAAAAATGAAAACCCAAACTACCAACCCGAAAATCACTATTACTCCCCTAACTAAGAAGAAAATATGAATAAGAAATAGTGCAAAAACTACAGGCCTAATTCCACAATTAAAACATATAAAAAAAGAAGAAGAAAAAGAAGAAAAAAAAAAAGAAGAAAAAGAAGAAAAAAAAGCAAAGAAACTTGCCAACCCCATGAAACCTATCCCATCCAACTATATAATAATAGACGAATAGACGACTACAAAAGAGAAAAAAACAGCAACGAAAAAAGAAACACACCCAAAAAAATTAAGAGCACGCCCAAAAGAAAAGAAAACACACCTAATGAAAAAAAGAACAGCAACACAAATAACCAATAAACCACCAAAAAAAAAGCTAATACCCAAATATTCTCTTCTTGACTTTCCAACGGAAAATACAAAAAAACAGTTGAAACCTTCATCCCAAAATCTAAAAAACTACTCACTACCTCCACCTCGAAAACTTAGACAACGAAACAGAAACCTATCCCCGCTACATGCTCAGTCTCTGCCTCCACGTAAAAGAGGCAGAGAAAAAAAGAAAACGATTCCACGTAAAAGCATCAAAAAAAAAGTAAAAATGGTTCCACGTAGAAGAAACCCTTATTCCGAAACAAAAATTGTACAAACGAATGAAATACTACGAACAATGACCCCAACAGAACTCCAAAATCTCCAACAGGATTACAGCCACCAACCTAGTGAACAAATTCTCACCTGACTGATAAGATGTTGGAATAATGAAGCCAAAAGTCACTTATTAAAAGATCATGAAGCACAACAACTAAAATCCCTCACTATAAACCGTAAAATAGAACAGAAAATCGCGCGAGAAACATACAATCTCAGTCTCTGACTCCGAATCCTCCACAGTGTAAGAGAAAAATACCCGTTTAAAAAATATTTAATGAATTCACCAAAAAAGTAAACGACTACAAAAAAAAGCATCCAATACTTAAAAAAATTAGCCATACTAAAACTCATATATTGCAATTCAGACTATTACAACTGTTTGAAACCAAAAAAAATTACCTGTACAAAGCCTATATAAAAGCAAATAATTAGAAATACCCCTGCATCATACCTCAACTGTTTGATATCAATTTACAATCCAAAAACAAATAAACCAACTATGAACACCATGTATTCATGAATAAAAACTATAACCGAAAATTTAAAAAAGTCCTCTAATGCCCAAAACCGACCTACCCATCTTAAAGAAACACTAGAAAGGCCCTATAAATATTCCGGATATGAAGATAACTATAAGAAAAAAAATAATATAGTTTACATAAATTATAAAAACTGTAAAGGCAAACCAATAAAATAATTTCGACCACAATTTCGACCTCGATCTTAGTCCCAGCCTCGTTCACGGTCTCCTTTCCTAGCACACAGAAAAAAAAAATACCCCAGACAAAAATCACACAACCAACTATAGTCCTATCTACGTGGTAAAAGAGAAAACATGAAAAAAAAAAATAATACACCCACTTCCAAACTTAAGAACAAAGTAAAAGAATTACAACAAAAGAAAAACAACAAAAAAGTTATCTATGTAATTAATGCAAATGCCCTGCAATCCCTAAAACACAAAAAAATAAAAGTCCGCTTTGACAGTAAAAAAAAAACTTCTAAAAAAGCAAAGTCAAAATCGAACAATGAATACTCTAATCAAAACCAATAAAAAGGCCCTGCCTTCTGCCAGGAAAAAAATAAGAACCAAAAAGATAATAAAGTTTACTAAACTATGTGAGTTCGATAACCTAGCACATCAAATCCTCAAAAATACCGAACTTTAATAAATACTAATACCCAGTGTACTTTAATGCCATCAAAACATAAGAATGTAAAAGCTATTTCTATTTCTGAAGTGACCAGAGAGTCTCAAAAATTGTCAGTAGTAAAAGCCAATATGAACTTAACAAGAAACCAATGGCAAAAACATTCCATTATAACAAAGCCAAAAGCCCCTTGCATTCTTAATATAAACTACCTAAAAAAAAAATACTTCAAAGACCCAAAGGAATACCAATAAACTTTCGGTGTAACCACGATAATTAAAGAAAAGTCCAAACAATTGTCTGCCCTATCTAACCTCTCATTTGGACACGTTGCGTGATCAAGGCCATCCACTTGCTTCACGTGGCATCGGTGGTATGATGCGTAGAGGGCACCTTATTCTTGAACATCCAGCTCAGTACTGGTAATTGGGGTGCCAGGAAGAGCTGTGTTTCGGTACCAATCACTTCTGAGGTTGCTCGTATGCCTTCATATGCCGTTAAGATTTCTTTTTCCATAGGGGTGTAATTGGCCTCAGAATTTCTGTAGTTTCGGCTCCAGAAACTAAGTGGTTGTCCTCGCGTCTCACCAGGCACTTTTTGCCAGAGGCTTCAGGAGGGACTTTTATCTCCAGCTGTAGAGTAAAGTACGTTTTTTATATCTGGTCCCGTCCTGACTGGCCCAAGAGCCACAGTATGTGTAATTTCTTGTTTGATTTGCTTGAAAGTTTGTTGTTGTTCAGGACCCCACTGGAAGTTGTTCTTTTTACGGGTTACAAAGTAAAGAGGGCTTACAATTTGGTTGTATTCGGGAATGTGCATCTTCCAGAAGCTTATGGTTCCCAGAAAAGTTTGGGTTTTTTTCTTGTTTGTCGGTGGAGTCATTGTTACGATTTTATTGATGACATTTGTTGGAATCTGACGACGTCCATCTTGTCATTTTACTCCTAGGAACTGAATTTCTCTGGCAGGTCTCTTGACTTTATTTTTCTTGATGGCAAAACCAGCCTTAAGGAGAATTTGGATGATCTTTTGTCTTTTTTCAAAAACTTCTTCTGCTGTGTTCCTCCATACGATGATGTCATCGATGTACTGCAGGTGCTCTGGGGTCTTGCCCTTCTCTAGGGTGGCCTGGATCAGTCCATGGCAAATGGTTGGACTGTGTTTTCACTCCTGGGGCAGTTGATTCCAGGTGTACTGCACACCCCTCCAGGTGAAAGTAAACTGTGGCCTGCACTTTGCCGCCAAGGGAATGGAGAAAAACGCATTAGCAATATCAATAGTGGCGTACCACTTCGCTGTCTTGGATTCCAGCTCATACTGGAGCTCCAACATGTCTGGTACAGTAGCACTTAATGGTGGCGTGACTTCATTCAAGCCACGATAGTCCACTGTCAGTCTCCATTCTCCATCAGATTTACGTACAGGTCAGATAGGGCTGTTGAAGGGTGAGTGTGTTTTGCTGACCATTCCTTGGCTCTCTAACTTCCTGATCATCTTGTGAATGGGGATTACAGTATCTCGGTTTGTCCTATATTGTCGCCTGTGTACAGTTGCGGTGGCTATAGGCACTTGCTGATTTTTGATTCGGAGTAGTCCCACAACGGAAGGGTCTTTTGAGAGGTCAGATAGGGCAGACAATTGCTTGGACTTCTCTTCAATTACCGTGGCTACACTGAAAGTCCATCGGTACCTCTTCGGGTCTTTGAAGTATTTTCTTTTTAGGTAGTCCATACCAAGAATGTAAGGGGCTTCTGGCCCTGTCACAATGGAATGCTTTTGCTATTGGTCTCCTGTCAAGTTCATATCGGCCTCTACCACTGACAATTCTTGAGACCCTTTGGTCACTTCAGAAATAGAAACAGTCTCTACACTCTTATGCTTCGATGGCATTAAAGTACACTGGGCACCAGTATCCACCAAAGCCCGGTATCTCTGAGGATCTGATGTGCCAGGCCATCGAACCCACACAGCCCAGTAAACCTTATTATCTTTCTGGTCCTTATTCTTCTCCTGGCAGAAGGCAGGGTCCCTCTATTGGTCTTGATTAGAGTATTCATCGTCCGACTTTGACTTTGCTTTCTTAGAAGCTTTCTTGTTACTGTCAAAGCGGACCTCCATCTTTTTGTGTTTCAGGGATTGCAGGGCATCTGCATCAACTACATAGACAACTTTTTTGTTGTTTTCCTTTTGTTGTAATTCTCTTACTCTGTCTTCAAGTTTGGAAGTGGGTGCACCATCCCACTTCTTCATGTTTTTTCCCTTACCACGCAGATAGGACCACAGTTGGTTGCGTGATTTCCGTCTGGGGTATCCTCTCTTTCTGCGTGCTAGGAAAGGAGATCGTGAACGAGGCCGGGACCAAGATCGAGGTCGAAATTGTGGTCGAAACTACTTTATTGGTTTGCTTCTACAGTCTTTATAATCTATGTAAATTATATCATTTCTTTTCCTATAGTCATCTTCATATCTGGAATATTCATAGGGCCTCTCCAGTGCTTCCTTAAGATGGGTAGGTCGGTTTCGGGCATCAGAGGACTTTTTTAAATTTTCGGCTATAGTCCTTATTTATGAACACATGGTGTCCACAGTTGGTTCATCCGTCTTTGGATTGTAAATTGATATCAAACAGTTGAGGTACGATGCAGGGGCACTTTTAATCACTTGTCTCTACATAGGTTCTGTACAGGCAATCTTTTCTGGTTCCAAACAGTCGTAATAGTCTGAATTGCAATATATGAGTTCCAGCATGGCTAATTCTCTTAAGTATTGGACGCCTTCTTCTGCAGTCGTCCACTTTTTTGGCGAACTCATTAAATATTCTTTAAACGGGTATTTTTTCCTTACACTGTGGAGGATTCGGAGCCAGAGACTGAGATTGTATGTCTCTTTCGCGATTTCTTGTTCTATTTCACGGTCTATAGCGAGGGATCTTAGTTGCTGTGCCTCATGACTTTCTAACAAGTGACTTTTGGCCTCATTATCCCAGCATCTTACCAGCCAGGTGAGAATTTGTTCACCAGGCCGGCGGCTGTAATCCCGTCGTAGATCCCGGAGCTCTGCTGGGGTCATTGTTCGCAGTACTTCACTCGTTCGCACAACTTCTGTTCCGGAATAAGGGTTTCTTCTACGTGGAACTATTTCCACTTCTCTTTTGATGCTTCTACGTGGAACTGCTTTTTCTCTCTCTCTGCCTCTTTCACGTGGAGGCAGAGACTGAGCATGTAGCGGGGATAGGCTTCTGTTCCGTTGTCTAAGCCCTCGAGGTGGAGGTAGCGAGTAGTCCTTCAGATTTTGGGATGAAGGTTTCAACTGTTCTTCTGTATCCTCCGCTGGAAAGTCAAGAAGAGAATATTTGGGTATTAGCTTTTTCTTTGGTGGTTTATTGGCTATCTGTGCTGCCGCCCCTTCTTCCATTAGGTGTGTTCTCTTTTCTTTTGGGCGTGCTCTTAATTCTTTTGGGCGCGCTCCTTCTCTCACTGCTGCTTCTTCTTCTTTTGCAGCCGTCCATTCATCCACTACTACATAGTTGGATGGGATAGGTTCCATGGGGCTGGCAAGTCTTTTTGCTCCTTCTTCTTCTTCTTCTTCTTCTTTTTCTTCTTCTTCTTCTTCTCCTTTTATACGCCTTAATCGTGGAACTAGGCCTGTAGTTTTTGCACTATCCCTTATCCATATCTTCTTCTTAGTTAGGGGAGCAATAGTGATTCTCGGGTTGGTAGTTTGGGTCTTCATCTCTGTTGTAGTCTTAACATTAGATGTTGTAGTTTGAGTTCCAGTGTTCACGAGATTTACGGTCTGGACTCCAGTTTCAACGGATTTAGCAGAAGCTGTGCTAACTTCAAGTTGGGTTTGTGTTCCATGCTCAGTTGAATTAACGGAGACAGCACTAACTTCAGGTTGAGTTTGTGTTCCACACTCAGTCAGCTTAACAGAGACGGCACTGACTTCAGGTTGAGTTTGTGTTCTATGTTCAGTCAGCTTAACAGAGATGGTGCTGATTTCGGGTTGAGTTTGTGTTCCACACTCAGTCAGTTCAACAGAGATGGTGCTGATTTCGGGTTGAGTTTGTGTTCCACACTCAGTCAGTTCAACAGAGATGGTGTTGATTTCGGGTTGAGTTTGTGTTCCGCACTCAGTCAATTCAACAGAGATGGTGCTGATTTCGGGTTGAGTCTGTATCCCGACGTCTGTAGACTCAATAGGGGCATCATTTGTTTCAGGCGACATAGTTTGACTTTCTGCCTCTGCCCTAGGCTTTTGATAATGATCTATGGCAGCTCCATAAGCTGTCACTAGACTCCAGCATAAAGCAAGGAGCTGCGTATTTGGATCATCGTATGAAAGACACCCTTCAACTAAACAACGTGCCATCTCGTCAGGATTAGACACTTGTTCTGGCGTGAAGTCCCAAACAATGGGAGGTGTCACACGCCCTACCAGTTTGCTGAAATTTACCCATGCTCCTTGCCATCC
>NW_020955547.1:0-42820 GCF_003031625.1 Empidonax traillii | reverse complement strand
TAAAACCATCACAGTCGTAAAAACTTCGTTTAGGAAAAGTTTGTATAAAAGCTGTCTCTTTACAAATTTTTAGCACTTGCTTCCTCCAGAGCAGCTGATTTGTTTGACTTTTTTCTGAGGTAATCTTTGAAAGGCTGGAGTGACAGATCAGTCTGTCAAACCAATGCTAACTTTTGTTTTACAATTTTTCCATAATGAAGGCAGTTCAGAAGCCCCCAGCATTTCCAAGGCCAAAAGTCGATTTTGTCCATGAAGAAAGACTGAGAGAGTTGGTGTTTGGCCTGGAGAAAAGAAGACTCTGAGAACACCCTACAGCAGCATGCCAGGACCTGAAGGGGGCCTACAAGAGAGCTAGAGAGGAATTCTTTGTAAGGACTTGTATAGGACCACGAACAATGGCTTTAAACTGAAAGAGGTTAGGATTAGATTAGATATTTGGAAGAAATTGTTTACTTTGAGTGCAGTGAGACACTTGGAACAGGTTGCCTGGAGAGGTTGTGGATAGCCCATCTCTGGATATGTTGAAGGCCAGGTTGGATGAGGCTTTGAGCAACCTGATCTAGTGGAAAGTGCCCCTGCCCATGGCAGAGAGGTGGAACTAGAATCTTTCGAGTCCCTTACAACACAAACCATTCTATGATTTAGAGCGCTCCATATTAAAACTGCAGGATGAAAAAGTCAACTCTCCATGCTATTGTTATAGCCTTAAAGGTTAATAGAAGCCAACTCAGAAATTTCTCATAGGACTCTGTGGTTAGAATCTCCTTCTCACCTAGCCAAGAGCTGGTTATTTCTTTCTGCAAGATTTATGCATCCATTGTGCTTTCCACCAGATCTCCAGCAGGAGAGCTTCAAAGGGTGAAAGACACTCTTTATTCCACACCTGCTTTGTGGTTGCTGTTGCACCTTTTCACTATGTGAGCAGAATACAGAAAGAGTTACAGATTCATAAATAATCTTACCTAATAAAGGTGCATTTTTCTGTAGGGAAGAACAAAAAAAAAAAAAACCACAAACATAAAATGTGTCTGATGTCAGAAAAGACTTCTGTAATTGCTGCAAGATCATCCAGCACTTGTTTATCTCATCAGTGATAGCAATTTCCAGTGAAATTACCCCAGGAAAAAAATAAAAAAATAAAAATATGCAATTATGGGGAATGCAGTGACTCAGAGAGGAGAGTTTGGAATAAAGGTAAAATCCTCTCATATCTTGCTATCTACTTCAAGACAGGTGTGGCAGGACATTCACCCCTGGAATGTAACCAAGACAATGCCCTATTTGAAAATGTGTCAGTGGTGGGCTCAGACAGGTGGCAGGAGATGAGGAAACCAGTCTGGCTTTAACTCCGAATTAACATCCTGATGGTGAGGTAACCACCAGAGTCAGGTGACTGACAGTCAATCACTTTATACAATAAAGGTCCACTCCGCTTTAATACAGACAGGTTCTTCTAACATAACCCTCCTTGGGTGTGCAAGTGGAGATTCCTCTCTTAGGAAGGGATGTCCATCAAGGATACTCCTCACTCCGTGGGTTAGCTACATCAATCTTTAATTAATAATAATTTCTTTTTGCTAGCTTTAATATAATTGTTTCAATAATTGTTTCAATATAGTGCACTATCCCATCTTAACTATACTACAAGTAGTTTTAGCATTTATATTGTGTAGTAAATAACTCTGATTAAGATATTTTTTCTGATTATTTGTAATAATGACTCATATAAATATTCTCAGTATGTTGTCATGAAAACCTGTGGGACAAAAGTGGTTCAACTCACACCTCTATAATTCTTTAAATTTAAACCATTGACGTAACATGGGGCTAAGATTGGATTCAGCCATACCCAGGCTCCTCTCTGAGAAGGAGTTTAGAAAGCAGGGGAATCCTTACTGCACCTCATGACTCAACAGCAAGACTTCTTTAATAAACTCTAAATCCAGTCTCTCCTGCAACAACAGGACAGACAATTGATCATAAAACTGACTTGCGTGAGAGAAAATAATTCAGAGTGCATGGACTCAAGCATGCAACTCGTCTCAGATAATTAAGATACTCTTAAATAGGAAATATATGCATAAGGAATCCTTCTACACGCTTGTGGCCTAGACATCTTTTAGAATTATCATTCTTTCATATTAATTTTTTTCCAAAGTTATTAGTCACTGGATAATTCAAAAAATGGTGAACCTCTTAACTCAAAGCTGTATTTGTAATTTTAACAGACCAGACCACTCTATCAGATATCTTGGCATAACTGACGTAATGAAACTCTATGGGTTTGGAACATTTTATTTCAGATTCTACACAGTCACTGCTTCCTTTGATTTCCTCAGTATTCATGAACAACAAGAAAGCTGTGTTACAATGTTAATCTGAATATATAGATATTAAAATATTGCTTTACAAAGTAACTATTTATTTAATCAAATGAATAATTGAAGAAGATGGAGACAGAGTTAAGTATGCAGATTATGGGGTCCGGTAGTTTTGAGATGTTACCCTAAATCTCATATATATCAGCAGTCAAGTCATTATGGCAGCTCATGAATCTCCTTATGTAGCTGGGCACATACACCTGCCTTGAATTTACATTTACAGTCCTCAACATTTATAGGAATTAAATACAGTTGCAATTCCTTGATCAAAAGCAGCCAATAATTTGTGATAGAACTAGGCAGAGAACACTTGAAACACTTGATCCCGGTACCACAGCTTTACAGCAGAAAATATTATTATTTCCTATGTTTATGAAGCTGTCTTTAAGGGAATGGCTAAAGAAAGCAACAGTTATCTAAAGCCTGTCACAGATGTAGTTTTTACAGAGCAATAACAAGACATTTCTTTTATGTTCCTTTTATGTCTCCCAGTGAGATGTTTTGGTTTAAATACCAGGCACAGATCCACAGTGTATGGGAGACTGAAAAGTGAAAGTGATAAATGCAGCAGAAAGCTCATGTCAGATATTAAACTCTTGCTCATTACAATTGAAACATACATGGATTTCGCAGACTTGTTCAAAAAAACAACCTCGAAATTTCACACATTTCTGAACATCTTACAAGGGACAGAAGTACCACTGAGAATATCAAAACTGAAAGATAATGTATCTTCATAGTTAACTGTTATGCACATGCCATATTATACAGCTATGGCTGAAAGTGGTTGAAATCCCTTTGGAAATTATGCTACCATCGAAATAATTCCTTTCATTGAAATAATTCCTTTCATCATTAGAGTTTCCCTATAGACCTCAATCAAATTGTTCCATCAATAAAGTGCTGTACATGAAATACTTCCCTGTCACTTTGCCAATAAGCCTGAACAAATATTTATGTAAGAGCTTGCATTTTGAGGTGGTAAAAAAATTCCACAAATAAACCACATAGAAAGCTATTCGGCATTTAAAACAAAAAATTTATGCTTTCTGCAAGAAAATGTCTCTACTATTAAAAGACTACAGCTGTTGTAAGGTTTTCTTCTATTATGTGAAAAGTTTCTGTATGAAAAGAGCATTGTGCTAAATATCCTATAAACACTTTGGATATCTTTGCAATGGCAAACCCAATTGTATAAAGGGATTGTTTTAAAAATTTTTATATGGAAATTAATTTTAATTCCAAATTGGCTGCATTCTTAGTCATAAATCAGTAACTATGTTACTGCTGACCTGTGATTAAAACTCCAAGCTTTAAATGGTAGTGAATATTTAGATGATGAGATCAAAGGACACACTAACGTTAATACCTAAACCCATTGTTGTGAGTTTGCTCTGGGCCAGTTTTCTCTCACCCCCCACACAATTGCTATAAGTTGAGAGAAGGTTTATGCAGACAAAAGAGATCTGATTGGGGAGAATAATATTAGGATCTATTACTGGTAAGATAAAAATTAAAGAACTATATATACTACAATTCTAATTAGGCAAAAATGCTATGTATTTACAGAAATACCCCTCCCCTCCTTGTTTCAGTTCAGGAGGAGAATCAGTCTCTTTTCCATTTCCGAAGCTACAGGTCTTTCAAATAATTTTGCAGCACTCAAAGTTCTTCCGTTATCTCTAGGATGACAACTCCAATTCATCGCAGTTGGAACTGTTTCTCTTTCTCTTCTGTGTCGGCCTCAGGGCTGGGCCTACCCCCTCCTGGGCTAAGACCAGACGCTGGGGGGTTGGGTTACCCAGGCCCTGTGGAGTTTTCCATGGACTGCAAAGAGACACTTGTCTACCATGGATCTTCACCACAGAATCACAAGGGATAATGGCTTTTGAGTCCACCCGTTTCCTGTGGGGTCCCATCTCACAAGAGACAGTCTTTGATGGACCTCTCTAGCGTGAGCCTACACCTTCGGGCAACAGTTCTTCCATTCTCTGCTGTCCCTCAGGGTCACAAATTCAGCTGCACCAGCATGGATCCCTCACTGGGAGCATAAGGTCCTACTCGGGCTGTCTCTCTCCAGCGTGGGTCTCTCTCTCCATGGATCACAGGTTTTCAGCAGGACGGTTTCATCTAGGCCTCCCATGGAGTCACATCTTCTTCATGCACTCTGCTTTGGCGTGGGCTCCTTCATGAGCTGCAGAGGGTCTCTGCTCTCCAGCAATCTTCCACAAACATCAGGGATTTTTAGTTTTCAGCCTTTTCCCTGCCGAAGGGAGGGGGGGGGGAGAGAGGAGTTCCCCCCACTTTGTGGCTTCTCTCTTCTCCAGCTGCCAGCTTTGACCTCAGCAACTCCATTATCTCTGCCTGGAATTCCATCTGCAGTATTTCCCATCCAGGCAGTCTTTCTTTAAAGTTTTTTTTTCTACACTTTGTTATGTGGGCTTCAGTGCCACACCTGCCCACAGCCCAGGGCCAGGGGAAGGAGCAGGACCCTGGCCCACTTGTGGCCTGCTGCCTTCCCCTACATGGTTCCTAATTTCATCTGCACAACAACCTTCTCTTCCATTTTCTTAAATATGTAATTGGCAGAGGCGTCGCTAAAACTTTTGATTGGCTTTTTCTCCAGAAATCCGCCTGGAAAAAACTATTTTCAGCCCGGGGGGGGCTGGTTGGTTATGCAAACCCATGACACCCATCCATTCTTATTCTGAATGAGTGCTCAAATTTGATAAAAGTATCTTGCTATAAAAACAATGAAGCACATTAGACGAAAAATTCTGCAGTAAATTTACCTGAGTAACAAGCAGATAAATGCCAAGTGTTACCTAGTGTATGGTATATGATGACTGAAAGGGACGGTGGCACTGATAAATTTAGGAATAAAATCAATGTGGCTGAGGAGTGAAATTTCAAATTCAGATAGGAGTAGTGCTGTTGTTTCCTCATTTCTAAATAGTAACAAAATGGACAGGGAAAAGAAATGTCAAGAAATATAATCAGTGGGCCAAAGCAACCCAAGCAAGAAGTGGAAGAAGATACAATACAGATGGTGATATCACAGGTAGGCTTTTTATTTTACTGGAACAAACTCACATTATGAGAGGATGTCCATACTGACTTCCTTAGTTGGAGCAATGGGAGTGTTGGGGTGTGAAATGCATCAAATACCCCCATGAAGGATCTGGCCCTACATTTTCAGGCTGTTTGCATTATGCAAACATTAACCACAACACAACAATATAGAACGCATCAATTGTTATGTTTACAATAAGGCCTAAAGCTTTCTGGTTTGCCTGGAGAACAGCATACAGCTTCCCAAAATAAAATTTTAGGTAAAGAATTACTGGAATATTAAGCTGCAGTAAAAGTGAGATAAAATAATTCTATTAAGTGGAAAATAATATCATTGCATCTGACACTCACTTTTTCCTAAGGCCATCATGACCAAGATTTATGTCAAATATCCCTAGGACTAGAACACTGACTTATTAAAATGCCGTACTGCTTTAGCAGCCCTTTACTGTACCAGGACTCATTTACATTGCAGTTGCACACTTTCTTCTTGCTCTGCCTTAAAAGGAAAATATTAAAAAATGAAGAAACAAACTTATTTCAAAAAAGAAACAAATTCCTTTCTAGATGACAGAAGTAAAGTTGAAACATATCACTTTTCAGTTGATTTTACCTACATAAACTTATACAGTCAAACATTGCATCTGGCACTACTTCCTGTGAGTTCAGCAGCCTTGTTATTATTAAAACTATAAAAACAATAATTTAATTAATTTAATAATAAATATAATCATAATCCCTCACTTATAAGTTGGGATTCAAATTTTTCTTTGCCTTCACAAGTCCAGAGGAGCCTCTCAAAGGGATTACTTTGACCACACTCAGAAGACTGAGAAGCTGGTTTGAACTTGAGAGACACTAAAAATTTCCATTTAGTTCTGTTGAAATCTCATGGCATTAGTAACAAAAATTCACACTGAAAGAATGGATTACACACTGGGACAAACTTAAATAAAGAGAAAATTGAAACAAAACCCAATTTATTGTGTCCAATTTCCTGTATCATTTTTCTGTCTGTTAATTATTGAAAGTTTTATGAACAACAACTTGTTTGTCCTAGACGAGGCATTACTTTGTTCTTTATTCCACAATGAAATTAGGATCTAGGATTTAGTAGGACTTTACTTTTACTCCCAAAACCACCTGTAATCTCATAAGTTTTGATCACAAGGACTTCCCAACAGAACACAGAACAGCACATTAAAGGAAATGCTTTTTTTCCCATACAGAAACCCTGTTATTTTGATAATTAGTACAAGCTGCAGTTATTTAACAGTATGTGGTAGGGAGACAAGCTTACATTTAAATACAATGCATAGTGCACTGGGGACTTGTTTATGTGAATTCTTATTATCCAAACCTCCTTCTATGCAGAATTGGGTCATCTCTCCTGACACACATCCTCTGCACTGAAAAGTCCCCTGGTTCCAAAACCTCATTTACCTGAATAAATTCCATACTTCATTACACAGGTATTTCTACTCCACAGTCAGGTTCCAGTTCTTATAGTACCCACTTTCAAATTATTACAGAATAATATTCTCCAGTTTGACTGTATCACACATCTTTGTATTTCACAGAATATGCCAAACTGGACTCAATGATCCTTTTGGGTCCCTTCCAACTCCTGGCCCTGCACAGGACCATCCCCAAGAGTCACATCATGTGCCTGAGAGTATTGTCCAAACACTTCTTGAACTCTTTCAGGCTTGGTGCTGTGACCACTTCCCTGGGGAGCCTGTTCCAGTGCCCAACCACACTGTGGGTGAAGACCCTTCCTCTAATATCTACCCCAAACCTCTCTTGACACAACTTCAGACCATTCCCTTAGATACTGTCACTGGTCCCCACAGAGAAGAGATCAGTGTCTTCCCCTCACAAGGAAGTTACAGACCGTGATGAGATGAGGTCTCCCTCAGTAAGTCTTCTTGCTTACATACAAGGCTGACCCACAAGCTCAGACACCTAAGACTAAATGCTTTTGAACAGCTCTTGAAATTGTTTTAAAATTAATAACTGCTAATTAGACTAGTAGTCCTACCACACCTGTATGCATTGCACTGATACAGCTCTGCACTATCACCTCATTTGCAGTCTGAACAATATCTAATACTGAGGAAAGGGACAAATGTGTTCTTTTAAGGCCAACCTCCAAATGTCCTGTACTTGAACTAACAGCAGCAGTATGCCTAAATGTAAATTCTGTTCCTGCAAAAGCAGTTAATAGCTCCTGAAGATTTAATGGCACAGCCAAGGTTTATTACAGAAAAATATTTAAAATGCAATGGAAAACAATTTTTTACTTCTATATGGCAGTCAAGGTAATAAAAGTATTAAGCCACAATAGACAAAAAAGTAATTCCGATGCTTATAGGCATTACAGAGGTTATCATTGAGACAGAATTTTAAGGTTATTTTTTTGCTTCTAACTCACAAATACTATGCTAGTTTATTGATATGTAAGATATTAAAATAATATTTCCAATTATTATCAGTTCATCATGGTGAACATATAATATGATTTACTTTTTAATTAAGGAGTAGTTTCCAAGTCTGAAATAGTTCATTTTTAATCAAGAAGAAAGTCATCACCTTTCTCTTATAAACTCTGGATTCTTGAAGAATTTAATGACCTACAAGGTCGATGCCTCAACCACTTAACTTTGACTAAAAACATAAAATATTACAGTTTGGTTTATTTACTGGTGCAGTGAACATGGTACACCTTGTCAGTATTGTTTTTAGGCATTATATGGGTTGGGCTTTATAACCAACAAGAAAGGCAATGCAGGCTGAGCAAAGCACAGGAGAGAAGTCAGAGAAACTAGGGAGAAAGAAAACTAATTTGAAATAAGTCATAGTTCTTGGTCAAGACCAGCAAGACAAAATTTCCTCTCCTACTTGCAAAATATATCTGTGTTTCTACAGGTTAATAGAGGCTTTGCAAATTGCTAGTAAATTGCAAACAAGTAATTTTACATTTTGGGGAGCTGCTTAATGTGGGGCAATTCTTACTTGATCCTCTGGAGATTACCTTGCATATAGGGAAAGGCAGACTCTGCTTCAAATCAACAGTCACCCATCTGGGACCCTTTCCCTCTGACAGTTATAGACATTGGAAAAAAACAGATAAAAATAGAAGAAAACATCAAGTGCAAGCATATACCACCACTTACCAACAGCTGTGCGCTGTGAATCTAGAACAGATCCTCAACCACTGATGTCCTGAGGCACCAGCTGCAGGAGAAATGGGGGGTAAAATGATGCTTTCCAGATAGACACCAATAAAACTAAAATCACATGATAGGTTAGGAAGCTATTGATGGCCTCTGTGCTTCTAGTGGGAAATGAAGGAAGTATAATGTTAAGTGTGAGATTCATGGAGAGTCACCTTGGTTTGACATTTTCTCCTCCCCCTTTACTTTTATGGGCTCTATCAATCATTAGGGTTTGTTACTGGGGCCTTTTGTAAGCATACATTTATGCAGTAACATTTCTCAAGAAATGCTGTCATGTAAAGTTTTTACTCTCCTTCAACTGGTCTAATTGAAATCAGAGGCATTATCTATGGAAAACACCCTGATCCACCTCTCAGCTGCTGAAGAGAGGCCAAATGCTGAGGCAGAAGTGAATATGAGGATCAGAACAGAAGCCTCCCTCTAATAATTATGTGGAAATTTAAGTGACAGGTAAGGGAAATCTGGGCTCCAGACCTGTCAGCAAAGGGGGACACCCAGCCAGGCTCCCCACAGCACCATGGACAGAGCCAGCAGGACTGCACAACAGCTCCCACTAGCAGCAAGGTTCCCTTTGTTACACTTCCAGATTTTCCACAACTTGATACATTATTTTCAGTAATTAAGAAGTAACTCAGCAAGACTAATAACCAAAACCTCACACCAAGACAGTGAAAAGGAGAAAGGGAAGATAAAGACTGGCAGGTGTTGAGTTAGCCTGGTGGTACCAGTACAAACTGTTCCACAGGCAGAGGTTTTAAGCACATGAAGTAGGGACAAAATTGCCTATTTTTAATAAATGTCAGTAAATAAAATTGCCTGCTTCACAATGACAAATGGATTCTGTTTATTTATATATGTGTATATATTTGTATAATGTACTCATTTTGCTATATAAATTTTTTACCGATCTAAACTATATTTACATATTATACATCCATAAAGAGAATTTTGGTGGCTATGCAGAAGTAAATACCTTTTTCCTCCTCTTCCTTTGACAGTCTGACCATTTCTGTAGAGCATTTCGTGTTGTCCAGATAAAAAGAATTATGATTACTCTATTAATTGGAAATAATCAAATATTCAGAGCAGGGGAAAAAATCTCCAGTCCTTTAATGAGTCAAAGGGAAGCCAGCTCTTCTCCTTCATCTGATCTGCAATCCAGACAAGCCTGTCCATGCACTCCCCATGAGGTACCTTTAGCTAAAACTGCCTTCTTCCCCCTCACTTCCATGTTTTCTGCATCTCCTGACTTTCAGGAGATCCTTTAAAATTCACCTCCCCACCCTCACCTCTCCCTACAGGAGAAGCAGGATACAATGATGGTGAACTATTTTCAATAGGCAAACAGATACAAGGGGATTCAATTCAGAATGTGTCGCAAAAAGTTGTGGAAACCTCATTATCCAACTATTAGTACAGTGAAACATCACCCTGCTACAACTGAGAGCCTCCCAGACAAAACAAAAATCTCTCCTTGGGCAGATGATGGTAAACTAGAACACTGACCTGCCAAGAGTGTTTATCCAGAGAAAAAAAGTCCAATTTATAGCAGTGCTAACTCACCAAGGTGACTCTGACTATAACAATCCATGCTTTTTTACAAATTACCTAATTACAAATTTGATATAAATTGTTGGACTCAAGCTTTTGGTGATTAGTATAACATCCTGGATTAAATCCTTCAGGTAGGTTTTTTTTCAGGCTGTAGCTTTGATTCAGCAAACAGAAGTCAGAATTTGAGCGAAGGGAGGTTGTTCGAAATACATTTCTGACACTTCCTACCACTACATATATGACATAATTATATTTTTAGTTCAGATGCACTATTTAAAAATTGGTTTTATTTTATGAATTTATATTTTACAGAGATAAATCATACTACTGTGCAAGTAGAGCCAGTCTAAAGAACTAACAAGTTCAGAAATTTTAACCCAGGCTGTTATACCAACCTCACATTTGCTGGAAATAAGGATGATAGCCCACAGCCAAAAGATCTGATAGCATTTTTCATTAATTATGCACTGATTTTTTAAAATTATTCAGAGCAGGCTGGACAAGACTTGATGGATTTCAAAGGCCTGCCTAAGTGTACGTACTAAATAGCACCCGTTTATTAAAATCCAGCTTTTGGCTATGCAGAGTACACATTGCCACTCCAATAATTTTCCGTAAATTGAAGGACTTGCAAGTGTAGATTAATTGAGGCAATGAAACAGCAGCTAGAGTAAAGAAATTACATATTCCCTTTCATTTCTTCTCTTGAACTTTCAGATTTCACAGTTGTGGGCAATTCCCAAAAATAAGACAGCAAGGGAATATGAACTCAAACAGCATTTATTAAATCCAATGGCAGAATTGGTAAATGGTTGCACATAGACTTCGCTTTCTGTCACACGTCACTTTTAAGCAACCAAATAAACATACATTTGAGTGTTGTGGTTAGGCGCCATACTTGTGAAAATACAAAAAAGTCAAGCATAATTTGACTTGTCAACTCTATTTGTTGCTAAACCACAGATGATTTGGGGATAGCTGTGTTTAAAACAACTTCCTTTTTCCTTAAGAAAAAAAAAAAAAAAAAAATCCAAAATCAAACCACCACACAACAAAAAGGTAAAGTCTCACACAAAAATAACCAAACAAAAAGAATAAATCCAGCAAGACCCATGCGCTATTTAATTTCTATTTTGGTGCCTTAAGCACACATGCAGTGTTTGATGATCATCAGTGGTATTTTATTTAGTTGGTTCAGGGGGTCCCCAAACTATGCAAGCAGTTACTGAATGCCTTTCGTGATTTGACAGTAGAGTGGTAATGAATAGCATAGGCTTTAAAATCCGGAGTCATCAGTGTGGGATGCCAAATTAGGTTCTTTGGCAAGCATATCTATGATGTTTCAAGTAAATCTGCCACGTAATAAATTGTTAGAAGATAGCAACCTATGAAAACAGCATGCATTTAGAGCCACGGTTAGGCCCCCAGATTTTGTACAGGGACTAAAGCAGCTGAGGAGTCCCTCCTGCTTTTAAAAAAAGCTACAGTGAATGGAATTAAACATCCCCCATTCCACTCCCTCACTACCAGCAATCAATCTGGCCATGAGAAACCCTGTGCTTGGAGCCATTCCATCTCATTCCTCATTTACATCCTGCCCATGGGTGCACTGAGTCTGATCTTAGAATTTGGGAAGTGCAACAGGAGCTGAACAAAATACAAATGCTTCAGCTGAGCATACCCTGCACGCTGCCTTACATAGCCAGTTCCATTTTCTTCATGTAACAGTAGACACTTTGCAGTGATTACTTTAGAAGCATTGCTGCAGGAAGACAGCCACAGGGCTCCTGGGTCTCTGCAGAGCCAAACATACTCCTCCATCTCCCAAAGCATAAAAAGAACTTTTTTCTTATTTTTCGCTCTTCCCCCTTGACTAAGTTGAGTAGCTAATGCTATTTATCCTTTGGAAAGCACACAATCAAGATAATTCTGTAATTAGGTTAGAGTAGTTAAGAGAATCAATAATAATAATAACAGAAAGCAATACTGTTGAGGCACTAAGATTAGCGTTTGCATTTCAAACATGATGAAACTCCCCAGCTCCTAAAAGTGTCAGCAGACAATGGGGGTTTTGCCACAGTAATTTCCACACACCCCCTTTCAGCTGCCTTAGGACAGTCTTTAAACTATATACAATACTATTTTTAAACAATTGGATTTTTATTGAAAATAACATTCATTATTTTTTGGAGGCGATAACTTGATTCTCAAGCCTAGCTGATAACCTTTAAGCTATTACAACACTTTAATTTGTGCTGCATTTTTATATTACTTCTTTAGAATGGAATAACACCATTGAAAATACATGCAATTAGGGAACTCACGGAAAGTTTCCTGCTTGCAGACAGTGGCAAGAATAGGGCAGCTTCAAGAAAGTAGGCAAGGTGAAGGCAACCACAACTCAGGCTGAGGAGCAACCTCACCAACAGGGCTTAGTCCCATAGCACCAAAGCCTGGCAAGCAGGAACAACAGTAGCAAAACTTCCCATGGACAGTTCAGGCATAAGCAAAGCAACAACTTGGAAAAGCCAAAGAACAAGGCAGAAGGAAGACCAGAAACAAAACTCAGACCCACAGCAAAACCCAGAGCACAGATTAAATAGAGCTCCTGCAGGAATGAGGAGAGGAGGGTTTGTGGGGTAGGTCTCAGGTGAGGCTTGTCTGTACAATTAAAGGCTTATTGATGCCTTCAGGACCCCAACAGTGTTCTGCTTGAATAATGAGGAAGATCTCTTAATGACCACACTGTAGCGAGTGAATATTGCATTTTAAGATGTTTTCTTGCTTGAGCCAAACAGTTTTTGGTGTAGATCAATGGAAATCTGTCCCATTTTACAATGAATTCTGCACACACTTCCATGAAATCCATAGAAAACTCAGTGGGAAACATCAGTTTGTGATTAATAAACTCTGCTCTAAACTGCATAGGTGTTGATGTCTTCCTGTCCTGCTTTCATGACATTTTCAATCTGAAAAGGAAGTGGGAGGTCAGCTGTTCTGACAAGGTATTCTGCCATCACAGATCACATCCAAACTGAAATATGGAAGATATCACAGAGAAAGGGAGTTGTTCCAGGAGAGCATTTTTTAATGTGAGGAACACTGAAAACCTAACCAGCACATCTAATTTTGTCTCTTCCCTTCATGCAGGGTGTGTGCTCATGCCTGTGGGGGTCTCTGAACTTTCAGACATGAGCTATCCACATGCCCAACACTCTGGTTATCAGCTCCACAGATTGCTTTAGCCTTGTTACTGATCCTCCTTGAAGTTAATGGTGTGTCTCTCAAGACCCACCATACTTCTTCCAGCAAACACAGATCTTTGATGTTCCCGAGCCAAGGAAGATCCTGTATTCTTTACATATGGATCTGGAAGCCCAGCTTCAAAAGGAAGAAAAGTACCAGCAAGCACACTATCACTCCTTTTAAAAGGAGGGCAGCTTGCATCACAGAACATAAAGTGCTCAAAATATTGGACCCTTCACTTCAAACATGCTCACTTACCAGCAGTTTTGCAGGCCTTTGCTTCTTGGAGCCTCTTGTTTGAAAAAAATCAAGAAAAAAGAAGGAGTAAATAATAAATCCTGCTTGGGAATGATCACTATAGCCTCACTCAAATACAATTAACAGAATCAGTTCACAAGTCAATCAATCCACACATGCTGACGTGGTCTGATGGAAGGCAGGAGAAATCAGGTATGATCTACAACAAAACAAGCTGAACACAGAATAGAATCATAGAATCATAAAATGGTTTGGGTTCGAAGGAACCTTAAAGATCACCTAGTTCCAACCCTCCTGTCATGGGCAGGGACACCCTCCACTAGACCCGGTTGGTCACAGCCCCATCCAACCTGATCTTGAATACTTCCAGGGAAGGAGCATACACAACTTCTCTGGGCAACAACAGGAAGAAGATATCTGAGTGACTGGCAAAGGAAGATCAGGACAGCTGCAAATACAAGATCTAATGACAAATATTCATTCATTCTTCAGCTTCCTAATCATGCTCCATAATTGTACTACCCCTGTCAAACTTCTATACACTGACCTTTCTCCATTCACCCCAGACTATATCTGATGTGGAGCGCTTGGATTTTTTGCTCCTTGGGGAATGGAGCATCTTTCCTAAACATCCAAATCCTCAGGGTGCGATGCTCAATGAGTTCAATGCTATATGCAACCCCATTTCAGATAATAAATTTAATAAAAATCTATTTATTGTAAAAAAGAATGTATTTTTATAAATGCATACTTTCATAAAATATAAAATAACTTCTAAACTTAAACCAAAGCACATCAGTAAGATAGTGAATGTAGCATTAACCCTGAAAAGGAAAACCGCCTGCACACATTCAAAGAGAACTATGCCTGTGTATTATCAATGAGGACAACGCAGCCACCTGAAGCAGCAGTGCAAAACTGCAGAAGAAGGACGGAGCTCTTTCCCACCACTATTATACTTCATGTAGTGTTACTGAACAAAAATCAAGACAGAAAGATCAATCTACAGAAACAGAAGCAACTTCTAAAGTGCCTACACGATAAACAATACCCTTGTGGAAACAAAGGCACAGAAGTGAATGTCGCTAATAAACAGCACTGACTATTAATTCTTGTACTGCTGTCAAATTTCAGGAATATCATTTTCTGTGGGGTTTTATTTCGCCTGTTTTCATCTGCCTGGAACTCCTACTGAGGGCAGCCAGCTAGCTAGTGGCTTTGGCAGAGGAAAACTACTGTACAAAACTTTAAGACTTTCTCAGGAGTTCTGCTCAGCTGCTGTAAAATTTGATGGATGAAAACACTATTTCCACATCCTGACAATTTCAGACTTTTTTTCTGACCTTCTTGTGAAGTGAAACACCACAGTCTCATTCCAGCTCCAAATAGAGTAACAGCCAAGAAAGAAATAAATAAACTGTCTAACTTTACCGTGCTGGTGATACTGCCTTTGTGCTGTTTTTTTTTAATTGGCTAAAACATTTTCCTTGCTAGCACTGCGTAGCAGGCATGATGTAGGCTTTAATGAGACTGAGTCATACACCTCTTTTCCAGAAACTGACAGATCTATTTGCTATTCCTCAATTCATTGAAAGGGGCAGAAGCATGAATATATGACCTCCTCCCAGCTCCTGCATGATGGCTGACCTGCTTTTATTGGTTATTTATTTTATTATATAGTGACAAAATCAGACAGTTCCTATCTTTTGAGCCTGTTCACCTAAATTCAACAGGAGGGGTGTACTCAAGTTCTCATAACTAAATGGTTGGGCAAATTGCACCCATACTGCCTTTATGACCAAGAGCTTGGACTTTTCTTCCACATAGGTCTTTACTTGTCTGCAGACTCATTGCAACCACAACAAGAATCACATGGGCAATGGAGACTATTTAAAAAAAAGACAAGGAAAAAAAAGTGGGACTGAGTAAAGGTTCTGATTCCACCTTTCTCCAGCTGTGCAGGTAGTAATACACTGACAGATGGTTCATGGCTGAGGCTGGCTCAAAGAGAGACACTGTGTAGTCCTCGCCAAGGGGCAGACTCCAAAGTAAGTCATTACCAAGTACCATAGGATCAGCACAGCAGGGAAATGACAGAAACATCCTAACAGGAAAAACTCCCATTTTAATAAATCCTATCCTGTCAAAACAGTGGATACAAATTCATGAAACATCAGGCCTCATTTGCTCCAGTGCTCAGAGAATTATTCATTTAACATTATTTCTTGATATGAGTTTCTCATATTATTCAATAATTTAGCCAGTGTTCTTGGACTGATTATTTTATGAGGCAAATTAAAATGATAACCAGGAAGCATTACTTAAAACATCAGTGCTGAATTGTGTTTGATAGATGGTTGTTTTGAAGGACTGAGTGTCTCGCTAACATGTTTGCTATTTATCCTTCTCCTTCACCCACATACATACCAACTTTTTGGGGAGTAATATTAGCTTCCTGCTGTTTTGGGAGTATAGGCCTGACAGCAACAACATGAGTTTAGCAGTCGTTGTGCAGACTCCCAGGCAGTATAACAGCACTCTGTTCTAACTGTTCCCCTGCTCTCTTTGAACAATGGCAATTAATCATGTCAAATTGTGCCAGATGCCAAAGCAGTTTTGTGATGTCAATAAATATTCTGGGGAGACTTGCTTCACATGGAGACAGAGATTCATTTCAAGCAGTGATCTAAGCAAGGTTCAGAACTAGAGGTAAAAGGCTGTTGGACTAATTTACTGCACACCCTCCATTTCTGCAGTCCTGGGAATATGAGGTCATAATTTAGAAATAATATATTTCACTGATTTTAACACATGCTTGCCTCATTCTGTCATCTTTATAAGGAGGAACAATTCAGTGGCTTTCAATAAAGTACACATGCACTGCAACTTTGTGACAGCATATCTGCTACATAAAAATAGGAGCAAATTTTCACCATCTTTTTTTTTTTTTTTGTAATGCTATTATACATTCCAGTATCTAATTAAATAAAAAAAAATTTCTCATAGTGAACTGTAGAAGCTGGTCAACAGTTCTGGTTAATTCCCTAGGCAAGATATTTTTAATTTTTTTCTTCTTCGTCATCTTCACAGTGGATCATTCTAATTCCAGCTGAGACTGACTGAAGCAATGCTGATTTCCCCAGATAGTTCTGCTTTCCTAGACAGAATCCCGATGGAATGATAATTACAGGTGAGGGCATACGAAGAACTGAGAAACAAAAGATAGAAAAACCTATGGCACATTTCATTGGCACACACAAGCTAACTGAGGTGATCATATGATTCGTTATTGACCTCATGCGTCATGCTGCCAGGCTGAGGCACATTCTTTCATTCTTCATTAGATTTCATCAGTCTTTTCCACACCTCTTTTCTATGATTCCACAATGATTGGCTAATTTCTAAAATAAGAAAATTGTTCTTCTTTCATACTTCTCCCATGTGAGAAAAGAGGAGTATCAGCACAGGAGGAGGGGGAGAGAAGGTCAATTTTTGGATTATCAGAGGTGTTACTTCTTGATATTTCCTCCAGGAACATGTGAAATTCTTTTTAATTTGGAAGCAGCTCTGCTGTGCTGCCAGGGGGAGTATGTCACGGTTTTCCTTGTTCTTGGAAACTAAGTAGGAATTTTCCCTTCCCCCTGATCACTGTGTGAAGGAGATGTTGAATTGGCAGATTGGCTGTGGCTTAGGCAATTCACTAACACAGAAGTGGCTGCTAAAACCACATTCCAAGTTGATGGCCCTCAAGATCTTGTCTGTGGGGAGGAGTGAGGAGTTCTTTTTTACTTTTGTTTCCTCCTCCCCTGGGAAACAGGATTGAGTTCGTGGCTGCCGGAGCTGGAACAAGGTCTGGGTTGCAGGAGCTCTGAGGTGTCTTTGTTCTCAGCCTGGCTGCCTGGCAAGTTTTGTTTTGTTTTTTTCCCTCCTCTCTTGGTCCCGGTTTTGCCTGCAACCTGTTTTTTTCTACCTAGCCTGGAATTTGCTTGGATTTTCATTGGAGAGGAACTATTTAGGAGGGTTCTCCTCTGTTGTTCCCATATTTCTTTTGGCAGCGGTTCTTGTGCACATCGGAGAAGAGGGGAAGCCACACCCACAACTCAGCCAGCAGGACAGAGTGAGCTCCTGTTGGGAAGGACCTTTTTTTTTTCCCTCTCCCTCCTTTCTCCTCTTTTCCTGATGAGGAGGGAGGGAAGATCTCCATTTTCAACTTCTCCAGCACACCCAGCCCACCCCATTTGGTGACCACCAGTGGTCCAACAGCGCCCCTTGCTGACTGACACAGAGCACTGCAGGCTCTGCATTCCACTGACCCAACACCACCCCCTGCGGACTGTGGTTAGAATTGTACCAAAGGACACGAACTGAACTGTTTACTTTTTTGTTGTTGTTTGTTTGTTTGTTTTGAAGAGGATTATTTTTGGGTATAGGATTATTTTTGGTTGGTTTATTTGTGTTCTTTCTTTGTTCTGGCAATACACGTATATTTTTTAAAGGGCTGTTATTTTTTCCTTTTTCTACATTTTTCTCAATTGGAGCCTCTTAATTTCAGATTTACAATTGCTTAGAGGGAGGAGTTTGGATCTTCTCCATAACTCATCCTCAGCAAAACACTTGTATCTGGTAAAACTGTCTGAGTACTATACATCATCCTAGCCGTCAAAAAGAAAACAAAATTCACAGTGAGCTGACATATATGTGTGGTCTGGCTGTCTCACTAAACTGACAGCATGAAATAAATACATACAATATTTATCTGATCCAAATAACACTGCAAGACCTCACAACACCTTTTACATACTCAGGAATAGAGGAAAATGCTATACACAGTCCCATTAGTGAACATTAACTAAAACAGACTGTTTTGGTGGTAGAAACTTGGGGAAATGGCTTTGTAAATTCATTCATCCTGCTTTTCAAGCACTTTAGTTTCCTGTGAAGTTTCTGCCTCAACACATAATTTGTAACAGCACTTTCTACTTGCAGATATCCTTGGATAATGATGAGTAAGGCCAGTAATCACCCTGAAAGGTGTCCATGAGAGCTTTTCTGATTGTGCCCATTTCTTTTTAATAAAAGATTTTCCATGAGGGGTCCATTAGCATCTCAGAAGTGTGTGCTTGCTTTCTTCCCACACCTTGATAACAGAGCACAAAACCAGCTTAACAGGGAGTGTTCATAGCAGCCAAGTCACCTGTAAAAGATGAGTCAGCAGAGACACAGCTTTACAGACATCCATATGTGAAGCATCTGCATAGAGTGATGCTGTTTCATATCCCCCACTGACTTTAAACTCTTAACTAGAAAGTACTACAATTTCTTCTACCCTCCAGCTGAGTTAATGGAGGGATAGGCTACTCCTGGGATCATTATTATTCATTATTATTTTATAATGCCTGATGGTGTTATTTTAAAAGCTGCACTCATGAAGGAACACATAAAAGACAGGCCACCTTTGTGACACCAGCACTAGGGACATGCCTAGGGAATGGAGAGCAAGGACAGGATGGTGCTGGGTTTCTGTGGCAGCACATCTCTCTGTAGGCTCATACCCCATGCAAATTCTGTGATTGAAAGCATCACCTTTTGAAAACTGAACAGAGCTACAGTCAGGCTTGGGTTTGGGTAATGCTGGGGACTGACAGTCCAGCTGAACTGGAACTGCAGAAGCTTTTGCAGGTGTCATAGGTTTATTGTTCTAATAAAAAAAAAAAAAAAAAAAAAAAAAAAAAAAAAAAAAAAAAAAAAAAAAAAAAAAAAAAAAAAAAAAAAAAAAAAAAAAAAAAAAAAAAAAAGGAGGAATTATTCTTTTTTTCTTTTCCCTGCATCTCTCTAAAAGAAAGATGTTGAATGGGGGAGGGTGGTTTCCCTTGGGTGATTGAGCCACACAAAAGAACTAACCAGCAGATGTACATTCCAAGCTGCTGGCCCTCCTGCTGTTGGGAGGGATGATGAGTTTTGTTTTAGTTTTTTTCTCTCCTAGTAGGTGGAAATGGGAGGCACTCTGCTTTTGCCCTGATGGAGAGAGGGTGTGTGTTGGAGCAGTCCGAGGTTCACTTTGTTTTTGGCTTGTTCCCTGGCTGTTTCTGGCCTCCATTTGCCTCCGCTGTCCTGCGAGGTGTTCTACCCCCACCCCAGACCTGCTCAGACTTCATCAGAGAGGCTTGACCCACCTGCAGAGGAACCTTTGTGGGAGGAGGTTGACCTTTCCCTCCTCTGCTCCTGTGTTGGCAGTGGTGTGTGTGCATTGAGGAAAGGGGGGAAATCCTGGCCACAGCCAGCCACAGACAGGATAGGAAAGCACCAATTCAGGTAACCAGGGAAGAAAAGCAACCTCTCCCCTCCTGTACTCCTATTCTACTCCATCTAGCTCAAACCTCAGAATTGCTCAAAGACAGGTGCTAAAGGGCATAATCACTCTGTCCTTTTCATATTGCCCTTCAGGAGAAGAAATACAGAGACTTTTTAAATAAGAAAATCACAGTGATCAACTGAGGGTGTGCACAAGGCTGCATGCTGTACACTTACCTTTGATAAGGGAAAAAATTTACACATTCCTAGTTCTGATACAGCTTAAGGCAACAATCTTGATAGTAATGTGTCCTAGAATTAGATTTTTCCCACCAGAAAGCAAATTAATTTCAGCATTCCAAGATGCAAAGACATAGGAGAGACACAAAATACAGGATGCAGATACACAATCCTGCTGGGATGTTATAACATTTCTGAATTAAAAGCATTTTTCTATAAATGACCTACATTTATGCTTTGTTTCATAATGTGAAATTGACACAACTTTAAAATAAGGTCATTTGCTTAGTTTGGAAATTTCGCAGGGAAATTTTGGAGGCTGCAGACTACCGCCTGATAAAAGCCAGGTCAAGAAAAAGTAGAAATACATAATAATACATAAAATAGGATAACAGATTGAAACATTGCTAGAAGAATGTGAGGAAAAAAACCAAACCAAAACAAAAAACAAACAAAACAACAACAACAACAACAAAAAACCCAACAAAAAAACAAACACTAACATTTGGGAACAAAATTAAAACCAGCTGAGGGGTGCAGTGAAAAAAATTGTGAAAGGAATCACAAGGAAAAGTCAGTAGATAAGGGTACAGGCAATAGTTGTGAAAGACAGGTAGAATATGTGCTTCCTGAAGCAAGAAAAAAATGTCAGAAGCTGAGAATGGGTGAAACAAAGGGTAGAAACCAGAAAGTGTTGTGATTAGAAGACACTGCACAAATAAAGAGGTAATATAAGAAAGAAACTGAGAGAGGCTGAAGAGAGGGAGGAAAGATAAAGATTTGAAAGATTCAAAACAGGAAAATGTACCCATACTATGCACACCTCTAAAGAACCAGATGTCTAGGAACAATCAGAACCAGCCTGAAATTATCATCTTTTTCACCCACTATACAAATCATATACTGTAGCAGGTAGGCAAAAGGAAGAAAAATTAATTTAGGTATTTTAAAATTGGCAGTTTAACTCTTCCCGTAGATACAGCCAGAGAACTAAAAGTCACTACCATGAACACTAGCACTTTGGAAAATAACAGTTTCACAGTATGTTAAGCCAAAAACTTTCAAATTTATGTCCTAATTCCATGCCCAACTATGAGTATTCTGTATGTAAACTTACATCAAGAAGTTCAGTACATAAACTGTACTAGTACACAGACAATACATACTTGTCTTTAAGACTCAAAAAAGGAGAAGCAGCTCCAACATATTTTGCTGGTTCACACTCCAATTCTAACTACCCCTTGCCCAAAGCATCTGACTAGATCCATACGTAAATCCAGTAAAAAACCTTCATTTTCTGGCAACTTAATGAAACTTCTTTGGTTGTCGGTCAGTGGACTCACATAACTTCTGCGTAAATGTATGTAGAGTTCTATCACTAATCCTTTCCACAACCTCCCTTTAAGAACATCAATACAGTATTTTCTTATTCCTTTTGTCTGTTCACATTCCTATCTCTTCTCTGAATCCTAACAGGTTCTTCCAAATAACACCCAGTCACAACTACTTCTATTTCACGGACAATTCATGAGTTTAATCTTGTTCAGTCTTTACCAGAAATAACCAGAGATTCATTGATCCTAAAATTCCCAACCATGAAAAGTTTGTGGAAAGTGTTTTGTATAATATCTTGGGGTAAAAAAAAACATACAGCTGATACACAACATGACTTTATTTCCCTCCTAGTGAAAAGAGGCTGTCTCTTTCTTACTCCTGTCAAACTACATGGGGATTCAGTACAACAGAGGCCTTGCTGAGTGACAGAAGAGATGGAAAAGACTTACCAGCCCTTCTCTAAATGGCCCTGAAGGGAGAAGCTGACCATTTGCAAAAGGAGATGCACAGAGCAGAAGGAAAGAACATCCATACTATATGAAGAACAGCAGGACACAGATTAGGGCAAACTGAACAAGCCTCAAATTTTGGTTCTGATGTGCTGTTTGGCATTATGTGTTGTGAGACACACTAGACTGATTAATTATTGTGTCGGATCAACCATCTTGTGGGTGTGTGTCTCAGGGGAGGGGCCATGGTCAGGCCTGCAGCCTCATGGCAAGGTAGGAGAGCACATGGTCTGCAGCCAACACTGCGGCTCAGAAGGCACATGAGCTGCAGCAGAGCCCACATGGGGCAGTCAATCAAAAAGACCCACCTGGTAGCCCCTGGAGCCTCTGACTGACTATGGCATCCCTCACTTTGGCTGGGAGGGCACTGAATGGGCAGTCAACCAGATGTCCTGCCTGGGAGGGATGGCCATGGTAGCCAAACCATATAAATAGAGGTGCAGAGGGGCTCCGTCTGGTCCTGCCTTTTCTCCTGGAAGCTGCCACCACGTGACTCTTTGTGGTAACTATTTTTCTCTCCTCTCTTTCTCTCTTCTTTCTTTTCTTAATCTCTCTTTTCCTCCCTTACTTTTTTCTTTCTCTTGTAGGTAACTTAAAACCAGTGAGGAGTGTTTCACTAATTTCACAATTGGTATTTGCTCGGTGATTTACTGGAATACTTCTCCTTGGTTGTTTATTATTCCTTGTAAAAATCTTTTGCCAAAACACTTTTTTTCTTGTTAAATTAAAATAATTTCTCTTGAAAAGCACTTGTAGCATGTTCTCTTTACACAATTTAAGGTACCAAAGAACCAAATGTTTTGCAAGATTTCACATGCATGAAATCTCTTGGAGTCTTAAATATAAGTAACTACCTGGGCAGCATGTGTCTTGAGACCCGGTACGTTACATGCGTCATTACTGGCATTACTTTAGAGAAAAAAAGCTGATTTGCATTTCAGTTGATCTATTTGCAAAACAGTTAATAGCACAGGATACACTTGGCAGTGGAGCATATGGGTCATGAGAACCAGCACAGTTTTGGCTACTCTATTCAGGAGCTGCTACAAAGTGCATTGGATTACCATAAAGATCAGTCGTCATTCCCTCTGCACTCATCAAAGACACTTTTCTTTCCAACAGTCTTGCTTGTGACTTTGTTTTAAAATCACACTTCCTGTTGCCTGTCACCTGGTCTTTTGAAAGTAATTTCTCCTTTTCTCCAAGGAAGGATATCAGAAGAAGGAAATGTGACATCTAAATCTGGGATTACAATAATAGAGATGGTGTCAGAAAAAGGACTTATAATAGGCAAAAGAATAAAAAGAGAGACAAAAGAAACTGCATAAAGTTGTTCTAAGGCCTCTCTAAGGCCTCAAATAACTACTTGTGAAAATACAATGTGAGGGACTTCACCCATGGTAAGTGTAAGACAAGTAGTACTTAAATTTTTGTCATCCCCAGGGTCATCGAAACTCTTTGGGTGTCAGCAACACCTGCCTGAGTATACAAAAAAAAGACTTTAAACCCAGCTGGACCTACAGTACATGCAGTGGCTTTAACAACAGATCTACCAGCAATTTCAGTGGCTTAAGTACAGGAGCGACAGACCCACATTGCAGGTAGTAGCAGTAGTTAAGAAAAAATAAATTCTTGGCAATATATACCATTCTTTCATTACTTAGGCTAATTATTACAACTTACTTGCTATAATGTAAAATGAAAGCTGAAAAGAAATTAATAAAAACATGCTACTGTCATGCACTAGAGATTAATAAGGATAACAGACATCAGTGACAACCAAGGAAAACATAAAATTTGCCTAAGGTGTTACAGCTGTTTCACTGACAAAAGTTTTTTAATCATCACTTAGACCCTTTCATTTCCTCTCTCCTCATTCCCTTCCATTCTACCTCTGTGCTCCACTGCTGTTCTGCCAGCAGCAGGAGACACCACACACAGCATTCCAGCTCCTCCACTGTGTTGAGCTTACATCACTTCCCATCATTCGTTCCAAGCCTCTACATGGATGTTTTGCCTCCAGTCACAGTACAGTCAACACAAAACACTAAATATTACACCAGGAACTTGTTACGCAGCCTGAGCAAAGAACAGTTCCTCTGTTCTGCAAAATGTCCATGGGCTCTATCATGTCAGAGGGTCTTGTGAGGTCAAACTGAACCACTTCCAATAATCTGCAAAACAGGAGGGTGACAAACAAACCCGCAGAATCTAGAGTAATCTGGCAATGATGACACTGTTGTGGGATGCATGAGGAATAGCTCAAATCTTCACACTGCCTCAAGTTTATTATCCCAAACATTGCAGTCAAGAATTCAAAGGTTCTCCAACTCTAGTTTCATGTACTGATTTTCCCTTGGGGAGGAAACAATTACTAAGTCATCTGTGAAATGTTCTAATTGCCCTCAGTCAGCTTCCATAACTTAACTCAAATATATATCTGCTAAACCTTTGTGTCTTCTCAAAGCAGCATCTTGCTAAAATTCCTTTATTAAAGTTTTCTTTTATCTCAAGAACCTCATTCTGCCTGGGCTGGAAAGAAAATTGCAAAATCAGTCTATTCTAGCACTTCAGTGAGCAGAGTCATCTGCAGAACAACAAATTACTTCATTCTTGTAAATGGCATTCACAATTAATATGCTATTGACATAACTGCTCTAAAATATTAAAATGTTTATTGGCACAAAGAGATGTTAAGAAATCAGCTTTATAGATGTTACAGTCAAAAGAACTGAATTTCATAAAGTCCTGAATAATTAATTACTAGTCCCTGTGAAAAAGAAGGAGATATATATTTACAACAAAGAGCCCAAGAGAAGAATATGACAAGCCAAAAACATCCACTTACAAACAACTTAATATAAGACAGTCAGAGTGCTAAACAGAGGACAACTCTTCACAGGAGTTACTCAGGTAAGGGTAAGCCTTTTCATTGAATCAGACACTGCTATAGGTGTCAGGCAAATTATTTAACCTATATCCCAAAAGCAAAAGAGGACTTGTCCGGTTTTCACTGAAATTATGTTTCTAACTGGTAAATTCTACACTATAAGGACTAAACTGATGTTGGATACTGTAATGTGTATATTTTGTTGTTACCTGAGGTAGATCATTCAGTGATGAGATGATTCAGTGTTAAGAATAATGCGCAACCATACACTGCAAACCCAGGCAGCTATAAAATGCCAGGCTTTTATCTCTCCCTTTATTATTTCCTTTCATCTGATTTAAGATATATTACTTTTTTGTATTGCTTTGTACTTTTCCAATTCCAGAGCATATGTAATCACAAAGTATACATGAAACATTTGAGCACGTTGGGGTTCTAAGAACACTTGTTACTCTAATTATCAGAAGGTAATTTCCTGTTCCTTTTTACACTGAATACAGTGTACCCCTGCCTCAGGCAAAGACAAACCCATTTGTGGGATTGTCTTCACCTAAGGACCAGGAAATACATGGTGGGTGATGAAGGATGAAGAGATCCAGTGTGTGCCTCAAAGAAATTTAACCTTGGGGAAAAACTAGTTCTGTGCTCTGAGTTGTGTTTTGCAGGAGGCCAGTCACCAGATAAAAAAATACCTGAACTAAGCTGATGCTGGTGTCCAGTGATGAGACAGCCCAGAGCAGTGAACCAGCCCTAAAGCCAAACTGTGATCGTGACCAAGAAAGGGCCAAGGATATGAACCGAGCCAATGCTGATGCCCATCTTCAATAACAAGATGACTGCTTCAAAAGACAAACAAGGACTATATATATATATATATATATATATATACACTTGTGGGATATAGGTAAACTTTGAGATATGTGTTAAGTAAAAATAGTATGGAATAAGAGGTGAGAATGTAACAGTTTTAATCTAGGCCTTCCTGGCAACTAGCTCGTAACCAAGGAAGTGGTCACGTTCCCAGTATTCCATACGATTTTTACGTAAACCGAGATATAAATAAAAAGGGAGAGGAGACTTCACCCTCTTCTCTTCCAGTGGATCTGAAGGTGCAGATCCCCTGCTGTGGGTTCTGCCCATGTGGAGGAGTGAGGCCTAGTGAGGCCTTGTAGGCCTTGGGTGGCGGAGAGTGCCTGCGGTCAATTGGCGCAATTTTGCTGTGGGAGGAACATAATGAATGTGTGAGCAATTTATATTGTGTGTGGTACTTTTATAGACTTTTATAAACTTTTACATAGTTTTATAGGTACTATAAGTTATAGGTCCCAAGATGGCTGCGGGTGTCTTTTCGAGAACAAAGAAAAATGGGTGTCAAGAAGAAGGTGGAGTTCGTTAAAATAAACTATTGCCTTGTTATCTGTTAATGTCCAATTATAAAGGTATTTGTAATGGATGTTTACAGCTGGACAGTAGCCTGTATCCAATTGTATGCTTCTTGTCACGAGACCCTGAGTACGGGTGCTATAAAAACCCTGAACAATCCTAATAAAGCGGACATATTTTAGATCTCATAGGTCGTGTATGTATGTCTCCGGTGCCTCCCTGCCAAAATTTTGCTATGTCAAGGAGAGTGGTAAGATTTCCTTTTATTACTTCTTTACTGAGTTGTTCCTGGGTCTCGATTGTGCATATCTGTTTTAGTTTTCTTTTTGTCCCTTTTTCCCCTTTCCCTTTGGGGGGTGTTTGGGTCCCTTTTCTGTGTGCATAGTATTTTAATTGTATATAACTATGATATATGTAATAATATATATTTTGATATAATTCAGTTGGCTTCAGGATTCATCAGTTTATGTAGTTTTTTTTTTCCTTTGCCCTGGAAGAATAGGGAGGAGGTTTTCTCTATGGAATTGGACATTTGGCAGGGAGCCAGGTCTAAACCATCATAGATTTTTGGTTTATACAGTTTATTTCATAACTTTTTCTGTGGTTTTAGCACAGTTACAACCATTCCAGTTACTACAGACTCTATGGAGATATCACCTCTCTTTCCTTACTGTGTAATAACAAATACCAGGACATACAAACCTCTACTCTCTACAGAGATCTACAGTGCAGAGATTACTAACAGAGGTTATTAACAACTCACAGACACTTCAGTTAGGACTGCATCTAAATAATCTGAAAATAAGGCATACAATCCTATTTTTCTCCACCAGAGTAGAGCTTTAGCAATAAAATTTCTTACCATCTTAGCCTACAGGTCTCTTGAAATTTCCTAGATACACCTGTTTGCTTTTGCTCCATAAATACCTAATTAATGGCCTTTAAAATGAAATCTGACTGATTAGTTTTGGAGGTGGCTTGTTTTTGAAAATTTTTTTATGCTTGTCAGTTCTATTTTTCTTACTATCAAGATGCAATACTGAAAAGCTTCTGAGGAAGGAGAATAAGAATCTGAAACTTCTCATTCAAATGATAGTACAAATGCTTATGCTTAATTTCTCAGTTCTGCTTGATTTCTCAGTAACCTCTCTTACAAACTGCAATATTATATTAAGGTACCAGAATCAGCTGTAAATCAACCAGCAGCTTGGAAACCATGTAGAAAAGATGCTTCTCATTGCTTCCCAGTACCCAAGCTAACTTGGCCAGATTGAATTAAGGTATCTGTGCTGCTCTAAGATATAATCTAGAAACTAGCAAATTCCATTCAAACTGAGCTACCAGGCAGAGGTGGTCTGGTCTATTAGTGATCTGTGACATCATCCAGCTCCAAGAATTTGAAATACACGATCCAGTTTGCAATATGACTTATTAAAGCTGTGAACTGGGTGTGCCCTAGTAGACCCTATTCTTTTAAAGCTCCAGCCCATTCATTATCTTCAATCAATCTAAAAAGCAGTTCTTAAGTTCCCCGGCCTATTGATAAAAATGTAATAAATTCTATAACTGAGGACCAAGCCCTCCATTCTCTTTCCATTTCTGGGTAACCTCACTAATGTTACCAAATAGTTTGCCACTCCTTTACTGATTATTTTTGTTTAATTCCACAACTGATGAACATATTGTGTTATTTTTGATAGGATGATAGCAGAGATAAAAACACTTATTGTAAATAAAGATGACAAGAAAGTAGCAAAAAGAATGCACACAAAAAGAAGAAGAAATACCTTAATGACATGGAAGGACAGGACAGTTTTAACAGAGGAATGGAAAATTCATTCCTCTAGTGTTGCATACAGTTGTAGGAGTATTATCATTATTTCCTTCATATCATAAGCTTCTTTTTTTGAAGAGGTATCTCCAGAAGGACCTAGAGATCTAAATGCTGCATGAGAAGTATTAATATAGGTTGTTCCTGCTTGAATGTGTTTCTGATCGGAAGCACATGGGTCTACTGAGCCAAAACGCTCTTAGTGCTATGTTTTCCTGGTTAGGTACTCTTAAAGCATTAACTTTGAGACTTATACCAAGAAGGGAGGAAAACCCCTCCCACTCAATAATTCAAAAAAGGTGCAAGTCTGTTTACTGCTAAGAAGAGGTTAGGTCCTCCAGGAGAAGCTCTTTGAAGGAAAAGATGGAAAACATTGATACTCTAAATGAACACACCTGTACTCAGTCTCTAGGGCTCTAAAATATCACTCTTATGAAGCCGCCACTGAGATAAACCCATTTATTATTTCTGCTCTGGGAGTCACATGGTTTATTTGCTCTTACAAATACGAAAGAACACTGCAATGGAGATCTCACAAATCAACTGGCTAAGACATCAACTTTTCTCCAGTTTCAAGGCACATATGTTGGGGTTTTTTTCCCTAAATTTTAAATAATTTTTACAACCTTGGGTGTTCCTAAAAATGTTCTTATATACCTTTTCTCCACTAGTTGCTTGTGATCTAAATAAAAACATGGAGGTAAAGAATAAAGAGGGCAATTAAACATTAAAAGAAAGGAACAAAAAGGTCTCAAAAGGTACAGACTTATACTTTGGAGAAATATTTGTCACCTGCCTCTTCTGCAATTTCCACATAGGAAATATTTACTTCTTTTTAATATTTCAGCAGATGTTTTTTTAAGTTCATCCAGAGGCTTTTAAAACATAAATAACACAAATAATGCTTACAAGAACAAGACTATTTGAAAAATTCTGTAGCAAAATCATTTAAAAAAATTAAAATTGTTAGGATAAATCTTGTAATAGATCTGCCTGAAAAGAGTAATACAGAAGGACATATATAAGCAACATATTGTGGAGAATATCCCTGAGGTACTGTTTTGGGCAGAAGATTTCTATACCCCTTTTCCTAAAAAGGAAGGTGTGCTTGGTATTATTGTCACAGATACTCATAAAACCAAAGATCTAGATAAGTACATCAAATGCTGAGAATTATCATTATTATACAGAAATACTGCTGTATAATTACTGCTTGTATCTATTAGTGTTCTGTTAATAATACTATATATATACAACAATACAAAACTATTTCACAGTGCTTATCAGCAAAATAAGCACATATTACCATATTTAGAAAATACTCCATACAACTTCTAATAAGCATTTCATCCTCACCTTTTCCACATTTTTATCTATATCTCAAGTTCTTAATTTACTTTTGTTTAATTTTACTACAACTAGTCTGTTTTGTTTTATTGTAATGACTTCCATCTGACTGTAAGGCAACTCCTATCATTTTTTTAAAAAACTACTGCCCCCCATCCAGGTGTTTGACTGCAAATCATGGCATGGTGTCATGACACAGTGGCATTAGAGCCACAGCCAGTCGATCTGTCTCTGAACAGTTAATAATCAAGCTGCACAAACAGACTGTGTAAAGCTGAAGAAATGTATGCATTGAAATTACGGTTGTTCTCCCACAACTCTTAACTCTGTTAACTGTTATATCCTAGCAGCTAGCTAGTTGATGCAAACCCTCCTTGATTGCAATTTAATTATAGGATTATGTATGTCACATCATTTAGCGTTTTGACAGTCAAATTAACCAAATCCCTTACTTAACATATCAGCTTACACTGGTGAAGTTGCATGCATAATAGACAAATTATACTTATCCCAGGCATTCCTTATGGAACCTGTTTTGCGTGTATGGCATTTCACAACAAGGCACTGAGAGTAAATTTCGAGACTTCTTCTTCGGTGCTCCCAGTTCTCATTGAACAGCTGGGCTAAGATTTTTGTCTTTTCAGGAGAAAAAAGTTCACAAACAATCCTGTCCATTTTTAAAACTGATGAGGATTTCAGCATGAGTCCTTTGTAATCCACTTCTTTGTCTTTAATCTGCAGAAGTAGTGAGGAGAAATTTGAGAAGCAGAGTGAGAATATGTGTTGCATATCATCAAAATATGTGGCTTATTATAATTATTTCTCAATGTTTGGTTTGGTTTAGTTTGAACTGCATCTTAACAGGGTGGACTTTCTTCCCTTAAAATTAATTTCTTTGTATCTTGGAAGCCATTGTTTGTTTAATGAATGCTATATGAGCCCCATTTTTCACTGGTCATTGTTAAAAAATGCCTTCTTCGATCTCTTAATGCTCTTTCCTTTAACCAGCTAGGCCATAGTAAAAAAGTACCTTGGGCTGATAATGTGTTATCAGTAAGTCTGTGCAGCTCAATTCCAAACCTCTATTAAGTCTCTTTTGTAGTGCTAACACTATTACTTTCCCTCTGTACTCACTTTACAGTCACTAGTTTAGCTGTACATTTTTTTCCTTTATGTTGCCTCATCCTAAGGCCAGATCCTTAGGCAATGTCCACTGGCCTATCTCCCTTTGCTTTTTGCCTTCAAGCGCAGAACCTGACTAAAATGTATTTTTCTGATTTCACCAAATCATGTGTCAACTTCTATTCGTTTCATAGAAGCAATAAATATTTCTCTGTTAAAACATCTGGAGTGATTTTCTATTGCTTGACTGATTTTTATCCCACATATGGTTCTGATCAGCAGAAATTAAATGAGTGCATCATCAGTGATGAGACTGGACACATTAATCTCTTTCAGGGAATAGCACTTATATGTATACAGAGTAAAGTAGAAATATAAGAATTCTTCTGCTCCAAATGAAAATCCTGACGCTCTACCTCAGATCCCCTCTTGCCATTAGAATGAATGCTTTTCCCAGACAGAGAAGGAAGGGAAGGAAATTCAGATTTTGTTCTCTGAGTCAGAAGCTACAAAAGCTCTCTGCAATACTCAGAAGCCTCAAGAGACAAGATTCATAACTTAACAGTGCAATGTTGGTTTATGCATAGATTTCACACAATTCTTACAATATTACAGTTAAAATGCTGATGGATCTTAATGTAGGTATTTTGAAGCAACATGTCAATAGCCTTTTCCCTTTCTGCTCCTGAGAACAAATTCCCTAATGCTCTTGATAAATCAGTTTGAGTCACAGAAACTACTGCTTTAGAGCAGTGGGTGCGTATCACAAGCTTCTTTCTCCAGATTATTTCCTTCCATGTCTCTCCACATAGCAATGGCCAGAACTTTTGGCAGATATGCCCTGTTTGTTCTCTGTCATCTAAGGCAGAAGGTCTGAAGCACATAATCACCAGTACAGGTGAAGAACCATCAGTTTGTAGAGTCTTAAACTAACCATGTGTATCTGTGCTTAAATAGACACTGCTACTGTTGATCTGTGTTTGGCCCAGCCACCTGTGAGAGTTTGTTCTTTTCCTGCCAAGTTGTGAGAAAACAGGCACTGATAAACTACGTCCTTGAAGGCAGCACTTTGCATAACTAAAATTAATTGGTATTTCACTATTGACTGATGGCCCTCCAAGGGCATTTGAAGGAGAAAGTGAAGAGGAGGGTGATGAAGTAAGACCCCAGACTCATCTAGGGAAGACCCCCCAAGGTATATCACATGGGCACAGGGAAATTCCAGTGCACACACGTATGTACAGAAGGGGCACCACTTACATAACGGGGTAGGGACCGAAGGCCTCTGGCTGGGCGGTTCTGGCCACACCGGCCCAGGGAGATGTCACTGGCTAATTGGATAAAAATGCAGGTGGCTCATGCTCAGGTCTCTCAAAATTCATATGAAGGACAACGCTGCCTTCTGTGGGGATGCCTGCTATCTTTGAGAGCCTGCTGACCCTCCAAGGATGCAGCCTCTGTTATGGGGAGTTCTAGTCATTCTGGGGTCAGTAAGACAACCTCATAAAACACATCTGTGTGCGTGGGGGTTTTACTGAGGGCTTATTTCCCGCCTCTCCTTTCCTGTCTCTTGGTTTCTCATTTTGTTGGCCACTTCTTTGTAATAAATATTGGGGTTTGTTTGAGCTTTGAATGGTATTTTAGTTTCCTTTTCAGCAGCCCTCCAAACTTTCCCTGGAACACTATGTCAGAGTACCTCATGGGATCCAAATAGTCACATTGCTTTAAGTGCTCTAGGATGATGACAGAGATAGGAACATACAGAAAAAAAAAGTATCACAAAGCATGGAAGGCTGTAATTTAAGAAGAAAGGTGTATGTCATGATGATCTGAATGTGAAGAGTTCAAATATGTTTTCTTCTCTTCATGCTCTATGATGTGGGACACACCTCCTAACCTTCATCTGTTTCTGACCAGCATGCATAGACACATAACACCATGAAACCTTGAGAAGTGGGCCACAAACAGGCAAAATCCATGTCTTCTGTGCAGTGTTGGTGGATGCACAGGAGACTACAGATGAATTAACAGCACCCTTTACATCAGGAAAACTTTAAAACTGCTGTGGGTTTATGGTATATTATAAATTTAATTGTAATTATTCGTGAGCAACTGGAATGAGTTGTTTCAGGTTTTCTACTGAAGTTTATTTATCTTCTTTTAATGTCATCATGCGAGTGTTGGTGAGGACTACTTTTATGGCAAGTTAACAATATAATTTCTGGAAAGCAATCATTGTAATATAGTAATATATGAGACTGCACCATATGGTATTTGCATATAAAAGGGGATATAACTCCTTCCTTCCATCTTCAAAAAGTTATATGCATGTTATAATCAATGTATTAAACATATATATGATATTGTATGAAATATATAAAATTGCATGTTTTTAAGACATCACCAGGGACTAAAAAAATTCCCAAATCTTTGTCTTCATTCTCATTATTACCATATTTGACAGTGCTAAAAGTGAGCTAAAGTTTCAAGATCTTAAAATTAAATTTCCATCCAAACTGAAACTTTTAATTCAGAAAGTTTCATTTCACTTAAAAAGGTAGAACCATAAACATGCAAGGTGCATCAGGGAGACAGCTATCTTTCAAGGATCACCACACAATTTGGATCAATAAACTAAAGAACATGATTCAACAGAAACAGAAAAATAAATTTTTAATTTACTCAATTTTCTCTGTTTCAGCATGTGCTTTTATAAATCTGAATCATTAAATAAAAATAGTTCTGTGTAATTTGGTAGTTTTGACACTTTCAACCTTCTAAAGAAAAATCCTAACAATAGGAGACTTGGATGATAAAGATACAATCTTAGACTTGATACAGAGAACACAGGAAGAAATTTCTCTGAAGACTCTGGAAAGAGATAGTTAAATGGAATATACTCTTCTAACTACTTCAACAGAAAAGTGGTTACTAAAATAGTTGCAGAATTTACTAGAGCAAAACCACGGTAAAATGAGGAAATCAGAAAGTACTTCATTTAAGGAGATATGAAAGTAAACATTAAGAGCAGGGATAAAAGGAGGGAGCCCAATTGCATTTTAAATTTAGAGAGGTAAACCAGCAGAATAACTGATAAGGAAGTTCTGTATTTCTGGGTCTAGTTCAAGCTGTTTTCATTACATATTGTATCCAATAAGAAATAAAGAGCAAGAAAAAATTTGGGGTACTAGCAAAAAACAGGCCAACTACAATACATTGAACAGAAAGAAATGAAAACAGAAGGTTCAGTGATCATATTAATATTGGAAAAATTCCTCAAGGCATACATAGAGAAAGAGAAGCACAAAGAAATGGGTCTCTGAAGAAAGCACTCATTGATGAGCCACACCTACTCAGCAAATAGCTTAAGGAGCAAGTGCCGTTCATTTCAGCAAATCTAAAGATTTAGTGGTATTTAGTACAAGAGAGACAAGAAGATTCTCATCTACATGAACTGATACCCTCTGAGAAGCTGACTTAGCACCTTGCAACGTAAGTTCTTCATCTTGCTGTCAGTGACAGGTCCACAACAGTTTCTGGTATACACATAGCAGAAAGAGAAAACCCTGTACAGGCCTCTCTACATATGGAGGCTGGTTTCAGAAACCACTGTCTCATCAGTCTCCCAAGTCATTTGAAAACACATTTTATTTCAAGGAACAGTGCAATGAATTTCCTGAATAGCTTCCTCTCTTCTGCCATGCCACATTGACTTGTATGGACCTGTGATGAAAAGAGGTGTAAAGATACTGAAATCTGTGTTTCAGAGAAGAATTGTCACACTGTTTTTTTCCTTTCCTCATTCTAGAGGTAATTGATAATGCTTCCCTACAACAATGTTGCTCCTTCTAGATACATCTAAGGTACTACTGTGATTTGTCTGAAATGGATCATTTCCCTCTTGTTTTTCAAGTCTCAGGCATGAGTTTTATTTCCAGCTTTCTGTGGATTTGTGTCGTAGCTCTACATACAGTCCTCAATGACTGAGGCACAAACAGGCCTCTCAAAAACAGCAGTAAGGGTCCTATAAGGAGACTACCTATACTATGCATGAAGTCATCTGAGACCAATGAATGGCAATCATTAATTACTTTAGTGCTAAATATTATACTGAGCAATTTTCTAATTATTCTAATCAAGTGTTTGATATCCTTAATTAAGTGTATTTCCAAAGTATGGTTTGAAGCTCCCATTCACAACTTGTTCAATGGCACATCCCCTATCTCATCAATGGACTTGTCAGAAGTAGTTTTACTTACCAGAAGTAGACAAGAGTAATAATATTTCTGTCATTGCCTCAGAGGAAAACAAAACAAAACAAAAGTAAACAAATGCACAATTTCTATTTATTGACAATAGTGTTGGTGAGGTCACACCCTGAGTACTGTGTCCAGTTCTGGGCCCCTCAGTTCAGGAAGGATACTGAGGTGCTGGAGCAGGACCAGAGAAGAGCAATAAGGATGGTGAAGGGACTCGAGCACAAGTCCTGTGAGGAGAGGCTGAGGGAGCTGGAGTTGTTTAGTCTGGAGAAGAGGAGGCTCAGGGGAAACCTCACTCTCTACAGCTACCTGACAGGAGGTTGTAGCCAGGTGGGGGTTGGTCTCTTCTCCCAGGCAGCTATCAGTAAGACCTGAGGGCATGGTCTTAAGCTCTGCCAGGGGAGGTTTAGGTTAGATATTAGGATGAAATTCTTTACAGAGGGGGTAATCAGGCATTGGAATGGGCTGCCCAGGGAAGTGGTGGATTCTCCATCCCTGGAGGTTTTTAAGGTGATACTGGATGTGGCTCTTGGTGCCATAGTCTAGTAACTGTGGTGGCGTTGGATCAGGGGTTGGACTTGATGATTTCAGAGGTCCTTTCCAACCTGGCTGATTCTGTGATTCTATGATTTGCTAGGAACAGAACTGAACTCAAGGCATTCTAGACAAGATTCCACCAAGCCCCATAATGAGACCTTCACTTAATGTACCGCTTGCTTTAGCTTCTTTCAGACTACTCTCTTCAAGTCTTTTTAATCCATAGTTTGAAACCTAAAGGCACCTGCCCCTAAAAAACTTGTGTATGAATGTTGTCCATATCCCTTTATTATTACATCCCCTGATGGGCAGAAAATACATGTACCTTGCTTCTAATACAATATCTTTTTAGATTTTTTCTTTTAATATACTCTGAACTTCTGCTGACTTACAGTGTTTCTTTATAGGAGATAGAAAGCAGAGCTTCTTTATCATTAGTGTCCTTTGATCTAGCTGTCTTGCCTGTCTCTCCCTTATCCGTTCTGTACATCCTGTAAGTGCCCTTTGATCTCATGCCACTTGTCTCCCTCATTAGTTCTTGCACTAGGAAAGAAACTGCCTATTCCAAATTTACAGGTGGACCTCTCCTTTTGAAATAACCTCTGCATCTACTATGAGTTTCAATGGTTTGATGTAACTTGTTTTGTCTCTACAAACTGTAGGTTTTTTTTACTGACAAGCTGCATAACTTCTCATATTTTCTTTCATATGTAACATTATTTCCTTTGTAAGGGCAGGTTTAATCTTCTATTGTATATTTCCTAATCTATGACTTGCCCTGCACTGAAGTATATCTGGGAATATTGCTAACACTTCTTTTACCTCTATGTGTTATTATTATTTACTGGAGGGCAACTGGAAAGTTTGGTTTGGAACCTGGCATCTCTCAGCTAGATCACAGGTGCTGCATATGCATGTCTCACCTAAATAACAGCTGAAGAAACATGTAGGAGTGACAGACATCTGAGTTAGCTGAATGTTTTTAATTCGAGTGAAGAACATGCATCATCTTCTCGAAATGCTGCTATTGAAGTAGCATTAACTATTATTTACCGAATAATTCTCAAATAAGCCTCACTGGAGGCTACCAGTGTCACCAAAGTTGTTTATTTTATTTTATTTTATTTTATTTTATTTTATTTTATTTTATTTTATTTACAGAGGTAGCAAAGCAGATGAGGCAGCTCATTCTCTAGGGTAGGTTTGCCTCCTGCATACCTACCCAACACCTTAACCTGCTCCCCACAGAGCCTCACAAATCCAAGTCGGTGATCCCACATAAACCAATCATAGAAAGCCCTGACTGCAGAGGGAACATGAGGAAGGACTGAGGATTTTCTGTAATTTCCACACATGAACTGCAGCACCATAAAAACAGAAGAGCTGCACTGTCTGGAGTCTGCTGTAACCTGCAAGACAGAGTTCTGATGGCAAGAGCTGTCAGTCCTGCAAACTCTAATTCCCACATTTCTTGGAATGAAGCCCCTCCCAATATGCTCCTCCTTGGATAAAGTATCTTATCCTTCCCATATTTCCTACTGAATTTTATGTGTCATACCTTGGCTTTAGAATACCACACAACCAGAGTAACTGACTTGATAAAATCTTGATAAATCAATGCAAACAAACTGGCTGTAAACACCCTAGGACCTGAGAGCTCAGCTCTCCCTCCAGTGCTAAATCATGTCCCGCTAACATCCTCCAGTTCCCACGGGGGTTGTCATGGACAGTCCTACAAAGGAGGCCACTGAACTTCCACCAGTAATGCTCAGACAGGATTTCCCTGTAGCAGTTCCTCAGTGCATCTGGGGGACCAAGTAACTTCTAATGAGCCCAGTCAGCAGCAGTTCAAGGCCTTATGACTGCACAAGAGATGAGGAATCTGCCATATGACAAGGGACTACTCTCACAGTATAGGGAGACACAGGGGGAAAGACAGAGCAGGATGAAGACCCAGACAGCCAAGGGATGTACAGAAGGGGGATACCAAGTGGCACCCCACCTACAAGCCAGCCACCCATCCACTGCCCACTCTCCCGCCCTCTGGTGAGGCAGCCGTTGTTGCACTGGGGAGCACTGTCTGCCTAAGCAACAAGATCACAGACCTTTTGCCACCTCTGGTCACTCACCGCCTTTTTTTCCTACATCATGCACTAGAGACATAGAAATAAATGTCCCGTGGGCCCAAACCAGAAGAGACAGAGTACAGAAATTCCCGCAGCTGTCTCTGGCAAAACATGAACACACACTATTTCTCCCACTGATTTTAATATGTTGCCCTTCACTTTCAGACATTTTATATAGACTGCTCAAGTTCCACTTTCAAATCTCAGGTCTCTCTATATTTTTTCCTGTTTCTTCTGACTTAATTTTCACCTGTTTTCCCTTCAGGGTATGTAAGTGCTTAGTGCAGATTGGTAGAAAAGCTGGGGGTACTGCTGACCTCAGAAAATTTCAGACTGCTTCAGTGCTACCCTGACCCAACTAGAGACAAGGTGGTTTCTTTCTTGGTTTTGCAGCAGTGAGGGTGTTTTTTAAACAATACATTTCATGCTAAATTCAAGCACTGGAGCTGCAATTCAAGCCTCTTCACATGTAAACATCTCCCTTTCCCCACTACTCTTTACTCCTTCTTTTTTCCTTTAAAAAGCTGCATTTTTTGCCCATTTTATATCCTTTCTGAAGCCTTTTAAGACAGTTGAAAGTGTTAAATTCTAATTTCTCAATGTCAGTAAGCATGACATCTCCAACTGAGTCATTCGAAAGTCTTTTTTAAACAGCCAGCTGAGGAGATGGCATTCAAACTTTTGCATGCCACTTACTTACTGTAATGTCTGACAGAGAAAAATGTGTGTTGGCAACACTGCTTAATCCACATTGAAAAAAAGAAAATTGAAGTCATACTTCCAGCAAGATTAGTTAATGATCAATAGCGACAGGTAGCTATAAACACAGTAATGGAGATCCTCTCATATTCTGTCTCATCTGGTGCAGCCCTCCAATAACTACATTTCAGGAAAATTAATTTGTTCCAACTCCCACTATGGGTAAGGAAAAATGAGACAGGAAAAAAAAAAAGCGCCAAAGAAATGTCCCATAAAGAGAAATATCAACAGCTGCAATGCTAGACAAAAACACACCTAGCTGTTCTAAACAAAAGGGGTGGGAGGAGGAAAGACAAGGGGATTGTGAAGTCCACAGAGTAAAATAAGAAGCTGCTCCTAATAGAGTATTTTCTCTTGGAAATGAGTAACTGTTGAATAAGAGCTCTCAAGAGATAGGAAGACCAGAGAGAGAAGACAGGGAAAAGTTTATGTACAGACAAATGCCTACAGGTTTGGGTATTAAGATTCTGCTTTTTTTTTCCCTGATATATTCCTCACTTAGTAATGATGTGTTCCAAAAAGCATTCCTTAGAAAAGCAAATCACAATTTCCACCCAAAAATTTCACATTTCTTGACTTCTTAAGTAAACCTTTCCTATATAAGGAGGCAAATTTCAAGCTGTTCCGTGCAAAGGCAAGTACAGAATAACTCAGTAATTTCCTAACCATCAGCAGACTGAACAGGAGACAGCAAGTCCTGAATTGCTGGGTCAAGCACATTCAGCAGGGCTTGTGGGTTCTGTCTCCTTCACAGTCCAGGAAGATCCTAATAGGAATGCAGCAGCTTGGAGCAGTTTTTTGTCTGGAGCCAGAAGCCTGGAAACCTCTTGTTGCAACATAGCCTTTGGGTTCATTTGAACAAGTAAAGTTGCTTGTAAGACGTTGTTCTCTCAGAGGGATGTTTCAATGGAAATGCTAGATTTAGCCAAGGGATGCAGCAGACTATTTCACCATCCCACTTCAGCTGCTGAACTCAGGAACTGCTCTTCCTGGACTCACCATATAGTTGATAGAAAGAGATGAGTTTTTTCAAACCAGGAATTTCAGACCACTTGCATTTTGCTTCTTCTGTCACTTGCTCTCTGTAGGTCCTTTCCCTGACTGCACAGTCTGTGTGCCTAAAACAAGAAAGTAAGATTTTCATCTACTCCTTTAAAATTCAAATGAACTTCCCTCAGTAAATCATGCCTCAAATCTTGCAGGGAGTGATGCACCATTTAAGTCTAACTGATGTGCTAGTTGGGATAGTGGCACTGTGCCTGTGCCTGAACAAAATGTCATCAGTACACAGTGGGAACAGTTAGCCTTTGCATGGCTCCTCTGCTTGTGACTGTGTTATACAGACACCTGCCTGTTTTGTATTCTTAAACTACAGTGGAAATGTTTCTTATTCAATGTATTAGACTAATGATTACGATTCCATTTCGCATCAATAAGGATGTCATTTCTACTTCAGTGAAAGTCTCGTTAATTCAGAGTAATTTGCATAGGATTTTAAATGTTTTCAAGTAGCTTCCTCCAATAAGAGTGATTTCTAAGCTTTCTAGAGTGATTATATGTATGTGTTTTTATATAATGTGTTATATATATATGCTATATATAGGATCATTATTACTTTGTGCATGCTTTGGTGTGTACAAAGACTCCATTCCTCCAAAAAACACCACTTGAAGGTATGGATTTTAAATACAGGAATATTAACCATTCAACACACAAATAATTGCAGAATCACTGCAAAAATATCAGTTCTGTCTTTGAGGAGAGATTCAGAACTCATACTCTGAGCACTAGTTGGCATAACTTATAAAACAAAAGAACACATCAGAAAGGAAACTGTCATTTACAGTTAATGTTGTTTCTCAGTAAAAAACATAACTGTAATTTTATAGAAAACAAATACACATTAGCAAATAACATATCTTAAATGAGCTACAAAACATTAAATCAAAATGTGCGAATTAAAGTGAAACTTTATTAGCCAATTATGTTATGGTAAGATACAAGGGTAATAGCTTATGTGTGTAAACTACATATACATATTTGAGTCTTGGTAGAATTGACAATGCAGCACCATCAACTCAAAACAAATAAGGTTTCAACACTCAGTTTGAACAGGTAAAGCTTCTGTATTTCTTGGGACCTAAAAAATAATTTAAGTCAACACACATATGGTCAGACAAAAGCAACATCAGTCTCTAAAAAAAAAAATAGGGTCACAATGCTTAATGATGCTTTGAAATTGTAGACATAAAAGAACTACAATGTCTTTTCTCTCTATCATTGCACCCAGAATAGGCTGAATCTGTTGTTTATGCCCCAGAACTCCAGAAGAAAGCTGAAGGTTTGCCAGAATACCCTTCAAAACTTTCAAAACTTCCATTCTGTGTAGAAAATGCTGTACCCATCTGAAAAGTTAGTCAAGATTTGCTCTGCTTTTTCTGGTAGCTGAGCATACAGAAAAATACAAAATAAATTACATATGCAGTTCTACTCAATAGGTGAGGTAAGCAAATTTGGTTTACTCTGGCAGTCTTCTGGATTTGTCCTACTTTTCATCCTTTAAAATCTGATAACCCTAGAATAGAGTTGCCATGTTGCTACAACATTTTAGTAATAACCAAAGTTCTGGCTTTAATCCCTGACAAAGACACTTGCTTTACTCACAGTTCCTAATCCATGTTTAAGGAAATATTACCACACAGAGAATTCTTTCCTACAGTTAAACAGCCCAGAGTTGCACTACTTTGGCTTTGCAGTCTCCATTTCAACCTGTGCTATGAGTTTCCATGGAGATTTGCCAAGGAAGAACTATCCCTGCTATGTCAAATCTGGAGATCACAAACATTTTTCTTCCAATATTTAAGGAAACAAATCCAGAAGGATCATCTGCCCTTAAGGTCAACTCCTTGATTCACAGTTCCAGCCTTCTGTCTGATCTGGGAGAAGTTAACATCTTTGAGCTTCAGTCTCCCTTAAATTAGTTATAACAGTTCTTCCCATCTGCCACACTTTGTCTTGTATATTTCAAATGTATAGTCTCAGAACAAAGAGTCTCTGGATAAAATTTTGCACATCACTTACAGAAGAGGGGGGAAAAAGAAGAAAAAGAAACATTCTTATTTTGAGAGTTATCCAAAGGAAGTACATGCTGGTTTTCACACCATTTAATACCAGAGTGATAGTTTCCTAAAAGCCTGGAGAAAATCCCCCTCCCAAGCTTCAAGCTTCTGTAAGGTATTCATCCATCTCTTTCACCAGGTGCAACTAGTGCTTACAACTAGCAGAGATTGGACCTCAGCATCTAGCTGATATGTGTCAAGTTCAAAGCAGAACTGGCTTAATTATGGTGATATGTCTGCATTTTTAATCAGGTAATGCTAAATAAACAATTAAAACAATTAACTGCTTTTTGCAAGACACTGAATACACACAGAGCAACACTAAATTGCTTGCAAACATTACATGTGATTTGATTTATTATACTTTGGGGAAAGCTGTATACACTGACAATAAACTGATCTAAGATTTTTGTCTAACAACATATGGAAACTTTAAAAGCAGGATTAAGGCAAAGGGAAGAATTTAAAGGAAAATTACATACCAACCATTCTGTTTTCCAAAGGAATGTAACTCCTTCTGCCTTGAATTCTTTCTAAAGCTTCGTCAACATCTTATATTTTGCACTCATATGAAAGAGAAGACTGCTTTATTTAGCTTGAAATACAATTTCTATAAGGTTGACTATCAGCATGTTTTTATAGTTTGGTTTCTTTATACATAACTTCGTCGAAGCAGGATTCAGTAAATTGAGCTAAAGAGCAATGCAAGATGAAATGCTGCAGAAAACTAGTATTCTCATTTCCCCCTAACATTGCAATATATAATTTAAAGATGAATTAGAAGAAAAAAATTGTTTTATTTACCTTGTTCCCACACTTGGGTTAATGAAGATCGGGGTGGAGGGGCAGTTAAAAGAGTAGGCTTCACAATTTTATAATATTGTTATTTGCCAACCTTTCATGGTATATATGTAAAAGTTTCAAATTTATAAGTCAAAAATTACAAATCCATCTATTCCTCTTCCTTTATAAAAGTTCTTCAGAAATATGGATTATTTTGTTCCTTTCCTGTTATCTTCTCACCTGTATCTTTCTTCCCTTTCAACTTCATTAGCATATTCTTGCACTGTTACCCTCTCAAGTATGTAGGGCTGACAGGAAAAATCCTGCATGGGGAGGAGTTTTGGAAGACACAGAGTGATAGAAATCCTTTGAGAACTATTTTTCACAAAATTTCATTAAAAAACTGATCACTGCAAGGCTATGCAGCTTTGAAAAGATAGATGAGAATGGTAAAACAGTTGAGTGTGTATTTTAAACTGTAGCACAGTACATTTATTTTTGCATTTAAATTCCTCATTTCCCCAAGGACAAACTGTGCA